>NW_027194794.1:157500-363224 GCF_032444005.1 Ranitomeya imitator | reverse complement strand
ATGTCGCATCCGCCATTTCTGACCACACATGCGTGGCCGTAACTCCGCCCCCTCCTCCCCAGGACATAGATTGGGCAGCGGATGCGTTGAAAAACTACATCCGCTGCCCACGTTGTGCACAATTTTCACAACGTGCGTCGGTATGTCGAGCCGATGCATTGCGACGGCCCCGTACCGACGTGTGAAAGAAGCCTAACCCTAAATTTAGCGCCAACCCTAACTCTAAATTTAGCCCCAACCCTAACCCTAAATTTAGCCCTAACCCTAGCCTTAACCCTACCCCTAACCCTAGCCCTACCCCTAACCCTACCCCTAACCCTAATTTTAGCCCCAACTGCTCTTCTCCTGCCGGCCGGCAGATGGAGACAGATGGCGGGCGCACTGCACATGCGCCCGCCATTTTCTTTTGCCCAGAAGATGCCGGCGGCCAGGAGGAGCAGCAGGAGGATCCAGGGACACAGGTGAGTATGGCAGGGTCCCCGAATCCCCCTATTTCTCTGTCCTCTGATGTGCGATCACATCAGAGGACAGAGAATTACACTTAGCTTTTTTTTTTTTTTTTTTTGCGGTCGCCGGTAAACAGTTAATTACCGGCGATTGCAAAACAGGGGTCGCTAAAACCGACCCCCGATCATGCTCTTTGGGGTCTCGGCTACCCCCGGAGCCGAGACCCCAAAGATTCTCGCGGGGCCGGCGGGCGCACTGCGCATGCGCCCATTTTCAAGATGGCGGCGCCCACCGGGAGCCACGAGGAGCATCGGGAGAGATAGGTAAGTATTGGGGGGCTACCTGGGACCCCTTTTCTCTATCCTCCGATGTGCGATCACATCGTAGGATAGAGAAATTAAAAAGAGATCGCGTTTTCTTTTGCGATCGCCGGTAAACGGTTAATTACCGGCGATCGCAAATGCGGGGTGGGTTAAAAACCCCCCGAATCATGTTCTCTGGGGTCTCGGCTACCCCCGGCAGCTGAGACCCCGGAGAAAATCCGACTCTGGGGGGCGCTATTTACTTTTTCCACAGCACCGTTAATTAACGGCGCTGTGGTTTAAGTACCCTTAGCGGCCGCCGTTAAAAGGCGTATCGGCGGTCGCTAAGGGGTTAATGTCTGCTGTTGTTTTATAGCAGCATTTATCTGGGATTGAAAGAGAAATAAGAACTGTATGTAGGGGTGAAAAAACTATGGAAACAGTTGCACATTTTTCAAGAACGCCTCTTTTCCTAAAATCTGAAAGCTCCTGAGAAAAGTTGTCCAAACGATAGTGAATACATTTTGAAGTATAGACTGCTCTAATGAGCGTTAGTGGGGCCTCCTACACATGAAAAACTTACGGAAACCAAATCTTTCTGTGGAAATGGCCAAACATTTTCTATTTGGAATATTCTTTTTATGTAGGGTAAGGTAGATAATGTACCGAGAAAGGCAGTCACAGCTTGCCGAGTACATTGTTGCAAATTTGTATGCTCCTTTTTGCATTTTATTCCAGCATGAGTTTTATTAAGATAAGCGAATACGATGTCAATTTTAGATAAGAAAAGCCATTTGTTCTTTGTACATTACAATTCCACTCTTCCTCCATGCATTGTAAAGCCTCATAGTTGTCGGATAAATGATCATCTGGTCGACAGCTTCTTCTACCGAACTCAGCATACACCGAAGTGCACTAACAGCTCCTAAAGGACATCATAAATTATATGCAGGCTTGGACTGGCTCCTCCGGTGGGCCCACGTGCACGAATGGGTCACCACCCTCTTATATAAGCAGCACTTGACACTTTATAATTGAATCATTATGTACGGACACAGGCAGCATCTTATTAATTGAACAATCTACCCAGTTCATTGTTATACAAATTTGTGATTAAGGATAATGTCACATTTGCACGTAGTTGAAAAGTGGGGTTCTGGAGATGGTTCTTCGTGGGCCAGACACTGATTATGTGTCATATACAGTGCCGTACATTGTAATGTGTGTCCTGAAGCCAAGTCCAGATATGATAAATCCAGTACATACTGTATATCCACAATAACAGAATCCATGAGCCCTGTATGGGCCTTTGTAGCATTCTAGATCCTATAAAGACGTACGTTTCACCCTCTACTGGTACTAGAAGTACTTCACCATCTTATTAAATGGTGCAGGTTTTTTCCTTGCTGGCAGTGCAAGGGTCAATCTGTCAGCTCTTTAATGTTTGCCACTCCCCTCTACTATACATGATCACCTTTGGAATTGTCAGTGCTAGCTCTCACTGCCTGGTTTGGAGTTGGAGGTGTAGTTCTTGTTTGGAGATTTGTTATTGTTGCTCAGTTTTTTTTGTGTGCACATCCTCATCCTCTCCTACTTGGTTTCTCCTTCCTTTTACTCCCGTGTGTTCCACTCTGTTGTTTAATGAGTGTATTTTATAAGATTCTTATTTTCATTTATCTCTGTCCGTCTTCCCTTGTTTGTCTGGTTAGTGTTCTCCTACACACTTTGGCTTCTCACCTTCCTGGGTGGGGGAGGGAACAGATAAGGGTTGATATAGGAGCACAGCAAAGCACGTGAACCAGGTGTCTCATTCTTCAAAAGTAATCCAAGGAAACAGGGATAGTCTAGAGCTCCCCTATTTTTAGGGACCTGGTTAGCGCCCACAGTCACAAGGTATTTCGTGATATTAACACTGGCCCATAACTTTTTTGATCCATCATGGATCCGGCGGCTGCTCTGACAGGTTAAGTGCAGCCACTCAGCTTGGCAGACTTGCGCCCAGTTGTTTGGCAACCCCTAACACTTCAGGCTTAGGGCTCTCAGGCAACCCTTAGTTGAGCCCAAGATCACATTGCCAGATAGGTTCTCTAGGAGTTGGGATGTTTGTTGTTTTCAGGGAAACCTGTAAACTTTATTTTATATTACATAATCACTACTCAGGTACCGAGGAGCAATGGGTGGGGATCGCCTGGGCATTTTGTATTCCGTGTGACTCTGTCTCTTCAGACGGTTGAGGATTTTTTTTCAGGCTCTGGGTCATATATACGATGACCCCGACCTTGTTTCTCTGGCCGAATCTAAACTGTGAGCTTCCGCAGGGAGACCGGACAGTGGAGGTGTATTGCTCCGAGTCTCGTAGGTGGTCCAGTTCTGTCAAGGGCTTTCTGTGAGGGTAAAGGATGAAGGCGGCCATGTCTCTGGCTATCCAGGTGGACTGCCGTCTTCAGCAGAGACATAAACAGACACCCCAATTTTCGAGGGATCCGGGGTCAAGGGAACCTAGGGCTTACTCAACCAAAGAACCAATGCATTTGGCGGGAATGGCTTGTTTATTTGTCCCACTGCAGTTTGGCATACAGGGGAAGTGTGTTTTGTTGGTGAGAAGGATCGTTTTGTGGGTACTTGTCCTTCCATACATAACCGCAAACAGCCACGAGAAAAGTAAGGAGCCCGGGTTGTGGGTAAGTTAACAACCCAGGTGTATATATTTCCTCTGTGGTAAGGTCACAATTTTTTTACCAGCCAAGATCCATTTTGGTAAAATTAAAGTGGTTATTTAAGCCTTTCTAGACAGTGAGGCAGTGTTTTATCAGATTAATGCCAGGTTCGTCCAGGACAAGGGTCTCAAGACACATAAACTGTCTAGTCTATGCCCACAATTGCCATTGACTCTGTACCCTTGAGCCAGGGGTATTTTACTCAGGTCATTCGAATGATACATCTGCTGATAGGGGCAATGCACTCAGAATTAATCAAGTGTTATGTGCTAGATAGTTTGCCCTCTCCTGTGGCATTTGAACTACCTTGGCGTATGCTGAACAATGCTGTAGTGGACTGACAGACTCGGGAGGTGGTAAAGTGGAGCGAGTATTGTCAAGGACACTGGTTGGGCACCCGGTTAGCCAGGGTGGATACCCGGTCTCTGCCGGAATACCTGTCTGACTTCGGGGATGTGTTTTCAGAACAGGGGTGTCAAGACCTCCTTCCTCATAGTCCTTATGATTGTGCTATTAATCTTATTGATGGGGCCATTATCTAATATTCAATGGGGCTATTATATAATTTTTCTGTTCCAGAGAGGCAGGCCATAAAGGTCTACACCATGTTCCAAATTATTATGCAAATTGGATTTAAGTGTCATAAAGATTTAATTGTTTTGTTTTTCAAAGAAACTCGTGGATGGTATTGTGTCTCAGGGCTCAATGGCTCACTGAAATCAATCTTAAACACATGTGATAATTAGTTTTCCAGGTGATTCTAATTAAAGGAAAACTACTTAAAAATGATGTTCCACATTATCAAGCAGGCCACAGGTTTCAAGCAATATGAGAAATAAAAAGGATTTCTCTACTGCTGAAAAGCGTTAAATAGTGCAATGCCTTGGTCAAGGGATGAAAACATTAGATATTTCACGAAAACAGAGTGATAATTAGGGTTGAGTGAAAAGGATCGGACAAATTGAAAAATCTCCAACTTTCGGCAAAGTCGGGTTTCATGAAACCCGACCCAATCCTAATGTGGGATCGGCCACGAGGTCGGCGATCAGCGCGCCAAAGTCGTGTTTCGTATGACGTTTTCAGCACAATTTCTCAGCCAATGAAGGAGGATGCAGAGTGTGGGCAGCGTGATGACATAGGTCCTGGTCCCCACCATCTTAGAGAAGGGCATTGCAGTGATTGGCTTGCTTTCTGCGGCGACGCAGGGGCTATAAAGGGGCATGCACGCCGACCGCCATCTTACTTCTGCCGATCTTAGCATAGGGAGAGGTTGCTGCAGCTGCATCAGAAGAAGGGATATAGTTAGGGAGGGAAGATTAACCCCGAAACTGCTTGTGCTGTAGCGATTTCCACTGTCCAACACCACCTTTTCTTTGCAGGGACAGTGGAGTTTATATTTTTGTGCATCAGCTCTGTAGCTTATTAGGCTGCCTTATAAGGCTCCCTGATAGCTGCATTGCTGTTTGTACGCCGCTGTGCAAACCAACTGCTTTTTGAAAAGCAAAAATCCTGTTGCTCCTTTCTGCACAGTTATCTTGTTTATTTGACCACTCCACACTTTTGTGTGCAGCAGTCCTTTTTATTGCTGGCTGCCAAACTTGTCCTGAGCTCATTGTAGGGAGATTGAAATTGTACTACAGTCCTTGTATTTTTTGATATATCTTCCAGCCACGTTCTGCCACTAACATTGTGTAGTGAAATACACTGGGCCTGAGTTTGGGTGTATTCTCCTCCCCAAAAAAGGGAGATTTAAATTGGCACTAAGTGGATCTACGTCAGTTCTGTTTGTCGTATATCTTCCAGCCACGTTCTGCCACTTACATTGTGTAGTGAAATACACTGGGCCTGAGTTTAGGTGCAGTCTCCCCCCCAAAAAAGGGAGATTTAAATTCTCAACAAGTTTATATACACCTACCTTGTTTTATAGTACCATATAACGGTTGTTATTTTGGTTACATTTTCCCAAAAATGAGGAAGTCTGGTGGAAGAGGCCGTGGGCGGTCGTTGCCAGCTGGTAATGATGGTGGTAGTGGAAAAAGCAAAATAGCACATAAGGCTCGAGGTGTTGAGCCAGCGTCATCGTCTGGCTACACAAGGCCTCAAAGGCTCCCTTATCTGGGAGTAGGAAAACCGCTTTTAAAGCCGGAACAGCAGGAAAAAGTTTTGGCTTTCCTTGCTGACTCAGCCTCTAGCTCTTGACCCTGGTAATGTCGAGCAGTTGGGGTAGATAAACAGCACAAACCTTCCCTTTTAATAACCCCCCCCCATAACCCATGCCCTCTTACCCCTAAATAAAGACTCAAACTACATATTCTTTTGGAATAATGTCGGCCACTGCAGCCTTTTTATTTAAATACAAACAAACATAATAAATTATAACATCCAATAACTTTAAACTAGGAGGGGTCCTTGGAGCTCCCATGGATCTGGTGATCAAACACACAGCACAACGTGAACGTTACCAAAACCAAATTACTCCCAGCCGATACCGCCTGGCTCAGGAGCACCAAAACCCCAGCGGGTTCCCTGTTCACGTTACAATTCCCGGGGAACCGACCACCCCCGCCGGAACCCCCCAAGTCACCAGATCCAAAACCAGTTTTAACACAAAATAACGGGGAGCCATAAGCCAATGAATCCCCCCAACCCAATTTCCATCAACTCCAAGGACTCCCCCCAGCCACCACAACGAGGGACTTTGAAACCTTAAAGACCTGAGACCCCACCACTCCGAAACGCTATGGCCTTCTCCACACCTTCCTGCAGCCCAAGTGCCCAAAAATCAATCCCAACGGCATTCAGAAGCACACCGTCTGCCAGCCAGAACGCCCCGTCACCTTTTTCCAACTCAAAATGCCTTACGGCTACTCCACCATTCCTGGCCACAAACGCGGACACCGCTCTGTTGACCTTGATCCTGGCCTTATTAAGTTTTTCCAAGGACCGCATATTCCTCCACCGTTTTCGCGGTACAATCTCCGACCAGACCACCGATATCCCCGGATATAACTGCCACAACCGCAACAAGTCCTGCTTGATGTCCTTAATTAGTTCTCTAAATGGGCGCATACCCAAATCATTACCTCCCACGTGTAGCACCAAAATCTACGGTGACCTGTCCAAAACTACCGCAGCATTGATCTCCTTCAGCACCCTGTTCCAGGACAAACCTCTAAAACCAATCCACCGGACCACTGCTACCGACCGATCGAAACCGAGTTGTCTACCCTTCGACCGTACGTCAGCGCGCCGGGCTCCCCAATGCACATAGGAATGGCCGAAAATCCACACCAAAAACGGTAAGGAACCTAAAAATACAAACACAAAGTTCAATCCACCACCTAAAGACCGCGATTTATCAAAACGAACCTTTCCAGGACGAAAACACACACCCCCACTTAACACCTAACATAACTGCGATATCTATTCGACTTCCATCTCCCAATACGCTTGATAGCCTCCGCATCCAAACCTCCCGCAGCCGCATCCGTAGCTGCCCCAATCCGAAAGGAATGAGGAGTAAAACGCGAATCATCCAACCCCAATACATCAAGCGCTCTCTTGAAAATCATCTGAAACTGATATCTTGACAAAGCAGAACCGTCCTCATGACAAAGTAAAGATCCCTCCCTGCGAGGCCCTAGCCCCCAAAAACTTTTCAAACAACTAACTGGGCACATCAGTGAACCAACTACCGCACCCAACTCAATTTTTCTACCGCGCCCCATCTGATCCGTCTTGGATCGACGCAACCAGAACTCCACACGCCCTTCAGACAAGAGAACATCCCTTGCCAAAACTCCCCCAGCTGTATACTTATTAGGAGACACCAGTTCACTAATTCTCATTGCACCAAAATATGCCAACGAGAAAGCCAAACTGAAAAGACGTTGTTCAAACAGTGACCCACAACAGTCCCCCAAAATCTCACCCAATCGCTCCAACATCGCAAAAGACACGGGACGCCGGGAATCCAACCTACCATATTGTCTCCGGAAACCTTTTACGGCTTGCCTCACCAGGAAAGCTTTAGACAAATCACACTGCCCCCTCAATTTGAAACCAAACGCCAAAGCCGCCAGCAAGCGTGATACCTTCGCCCACGACCAACCCTCATCCAAACCACGGCTAATCCAGGACAACAAAATCCCCACCTGATCATCAGCATTACCTCCACCCGGGCAGGATGCCAAGACCCCTTCCCAAGAAGACCAAGCCATCTGATAAGCCTCCCATGTTTTGGGAGCCAACGACGACCTTATCAGATCTTCAGCATCCCCGATGCCACGAGCCAAAGGTCCGCTGGGCAATCCAAACCGATGGTTTCTGCCTCCGGAGCCAAAGACCGGAAACGCTCGAACTGGAAACGAGAAAGAGAATCAACTAACGACCAACCACTAGATTGGGCACGGGGAATCACCTCACGGAGTCATTTCCATGTGGTGGTTGCAATATTTGCCCCTACATGGTTGCAGCTGATAATGTTACCCTCCCAATGTTTCCAGGCACTTTAAACCTTATTCAAACTGTCGCTCGAGGAATCTACTATATTGTCTAATTCTGTCTGTTTGTAATGGAAATCCCGCGTCCCTGATTGGTCGCGCCAGCCGCACACGATCAATCAGCGACAGGCGCAGTCATAGTGTGTCAGTCACAGTGTGATGTAGTTCAGTCACGTTTACTGGACAAGTTCCATCAGTCACAGTGCCATGCAGTTCACTCACGTTTACTGAACAAGTTCTGTAAGTCAAAGTGCCACATAGTTCACTCACGTTTACTGAACAAGTTCTGTCAGTCACAGTGCAATGCAGTTCAGTCACGTTTACTGAACAAGTCCTGTCTGTCACAGTGCCACATAGTTCAGTCACGTTTACTGAACAAGTTCTGTAAGTCACAGTGCCACATAGTTCACTCACGTTTACTGAACAAGTTCTGCCAGTCACAGTGCCACATAGTTCAGTCACGTTTACTGAACAAGTTCTGTCAGTCACAGTGCCACGCAGTTCAGTCACGTTTACTGAACAAGTTCTGTCAGTCAGAGTGCCACGCAGTTCAGTCACGTTTACTGAACAAGTTCTGTCAGTCACAGTGCCATGCAGTTCAGTCACGTTTACTGAATAAGTTCTGTCAGTCACAGTGCCACGTGGTTCAGTCACGTTTACTGAACAAGTTCTGTCAGTCACAGTGCCACGCAGTTCAGTCACGTTTACTGAAGAAGTTCTGTCAGTCACAGTGCCATGCAGTTCACTCACGTTTACTGAACAAGTTCTGTGAGTCACAGAGCCACGTAGTTCAGTCACGTTTACTGAACAAGTCCTGTCTGTCACAGTGCCACGCAGTTCAGTCACGTTTACTGAACAAGTTCTGTCAGTCACAGTGCCACATAGTTTAGTCACGTTTACTGAACAAGTTCTGTCCACATATTTTAGAATACCCGATGCGTTAGGATCAGGCCACCATCTAGTGTGATATATATTCTTATCTGTCAATGCCCAAAGATATACAGTATGTGGGACAAAGTAGCCAAGAAATCAAACGCAGAATTCAGCAGCACATTTCCAATATAGAACACCATGGGAGTAGACATCACAAAATACGTGTAATGATGGTGGACCAGGTTATTGGCAACATTCGGGGTGGGAATCCAACTAAGGACCTCCTTCGCCGGGAGTCCCGTTGGATTTTCAATTTAAAGAGCATGTCCCCTGGAGGTCTAAAGGAGGAATTCTCGTTTTCTGGGTTCTATGGTTAAAATACACACCATAATTATATGTCTTTTTGTTTAGTTATATGGCTCATCTCTATTCTATTTCTATTTTTTTTAGATATACCCTGGACCAGTAGACATTGGTATTCGTTGTTCTGTGATGGAAGCACATTCACTTTCCCTGGAGAGGATTTACATCTTACTCTCACCTTGGTGCTTGCTTGGAGTATTATGGCTATTTTCATCAGAGAATTAGGCTGGGTTCACATTGCGTTATGGGCGCCCGTTATACGGACTACGTTACACCGCGGCATAAACACGGTGTAACGTAGTCCGTTAAGGCCGCCATTAATTCCTATGTGGGATGCATCGCACAATGGGCGTGCGCTAGGGATGTGCCGTCATTGAGTGACGGACCCTGAGACGCGGGCTGCAGCGTTTCCTAGTCCGTCACTGCTAGCGCAGATAGAGCTAGCAGATGCTCTATCTGCGCTAGCGTGCTGCCATACCGGCACTTGCATCAGCAGCCCGTTAACGTATGTGTTGAACGGGCTGCTGTAAACGCAATGTGAACCCGGCCTTATTTTCTAGTCATCAGATCTCTTTCCTGAAGCGTCTATTCACAGTACCATATCTTCATTTATGTTTTTTTGAGTTTTCCTTTATTCTAATTGTTCAGCTGGGTCCGACACTTATCTAACAAGTGTTTGTTTCCTATATTCTGGATCATTAATCGTGGATGATTGGCAGTTCAGTACGACTTGAGACTTATGTATATGTACCATGTATTGTCATGGGCCAGCCTCCTCGATTTGTTTCAGATTTTTTTCCCTGCATTTTGACCTTTTTCATCTATTTATAAAGTCATGTTTAGTCTCGGGCAGTTTGTTGAAGGAGACTTTCGGGTTTCTTTTTTGTATTTTTGTATTTTGCCTAATGGTTCAATAAAGATTCAGTATGCATTATACAGTGTGATAGTTATTAAATATTCTCATGTGGTTCTGTGTTATCTTACTCTATTACATCATCTATCTCTTTATTATTATTTTATTATTATTTTTTTATATTTATTTTCATTAACTTTCTTATATACAGTACAGACCAAAAGTTTGGACACACCTTATCATTTAAAGATTTTTCTGTATTTTCTTGACTCTGAAAACTGTAAATTCACACTGAATGCATCAAAGCTATGAATTAACACATGTGGAATTATATACTTAACAAAAAAGTGTGAAACAACTGAAATGATGTCTTAATTCTAGGTTCTTCAAAGTAGCCACCTTTTGCTTTGATGACTGCTTTGCACACACTTGGCATTCTCTTGATGAGCTTCAAGAGGTAGTCACCGGGAATGGTCTTCCAACAATCTTGAAGGAGTTCCCAGAGAAGCTTAGCACTTGTTGGCCCTTTTGCCTTCACTCTGCGGTCCAGCTCACTCCAAACCACTGTAGAGGCCAGGTCATCTGGCGTAGCACCCTATCACTCTCCTTCTTGGTCAAATAGCCCTTACACATCCTGGAGGTGTGTTTGGGGTCATTGTCCTGTTGAAAAATAAATGATGGTCCATCTAAACGCAAACCGGATGGAATAGCATGCTGCTGCAAGATGCTGTGGTAGCCATGCTGGTTCAGTATGCCTTCAATTTTAAATAAATCCCCAACAGTGTCACCAGCAAAGCACCCCCCACACCATCACACGTCCTCCTTCACGGTGGGAACCAGGCATGTAGAGTCCATCCGTTCACCTCTTCTGCGTCGCACAAAGACACGGTGGTTGGAACCAAAGATCTCAAATTTGGACTCATCAGACCAAAGCACATATTTCCACTGGTCTAATGTCCATTCCTTGTGTTCTTTAGCCCAAACAAGTCTCTTCTGCTTGTTGCCTGTCCTTAGCAGTGGTTTCCTAGCAGCTATTTTACCATGAAGGCCTGCTGCACAAAGTCTCCTCTTAACAGTTGTTGTAGAGATGTGTCTGCTGCTAGAACTCTGTGGTGTTGACCTGGTCTCTAATCTGAGCTGCTTTTAATCTGCGATTTCTGAGGCTGGTGACTCAGATAAACTTATTCTCAGAAGCAGAGGTGACTCTTGGTCTTCCTTTCCTGGGGCGGTCCTCATGTGAGACAGTTTCTTTGTAGTGCATGATGGTTTTTGCAACTGCACTTGGGGACACTTTCAAAGTTTTCCCAATTTTTCGGACTGACTGACCTTCATTTCTTAAAGTAATGATGGCCACTTGTTTTTCTTTACTTAGCTGCTTTTTTCTTGCCATAATACAAATTCTAACAGTCTATTCAGTAGGACTATCAGCTGTGTATCCACCAGACTTCTGCTCAACCCAATTGATGGTCCCAACCCCATTTATAAGGCAAGAAATCCCACTTATTAAACCTGACAGGGCACACCTGTGAAGTGAAAATCATTCCCGGTGACTACCTCTAGAAGCTCATCAAGACAATGTCAAGAATGTGCAAAGCAGTCATCAAAGCAAAAGGTGGCTACTTTGAAGAACCTAGAATATAAGATATATTTTGAGTTATTTCACACTTTTTTGTTAAGTATATAATTCCACATGTATTAATTCATAGTTTTGATGCCTTCAGTGTGAATTTACAATTTTCAGAGTCATGAAAATACAGAAAAGTATTTAAATGAGAAGGTGTGTCCAAACTTTTGGTCTGTACTCTATATATGTTTCATTTTTTTATGTTATATATTTTTTTCATTTTCTTTCTTTTTCAATAATTTGTGCCTTCACATGCTTTTCACCCTTCTTTATTAATTTAATTCATTTAATTTTTTAGCCATTTTGTGCTTCTGTGTATCGCAATCATTGCCGATGCATATTAGCCTCATAGTTGATATTTTCTGTGCTATCTTTCTATGTTTAGTCCATATATTATTCAATCTATTTATATCAATGAATAATTGCAATATAGTCGCTCAGGCTCACCTTTTTTATGTTGATAACAGATATACTGCGCGTACGCTAACAAATTCATTATGTGTTTGTATTTTACTGTCTGTCTGATCCTGGTGTTGCTAGGTGACGGCGCCCGCGCTTTTGCGGCTTTGTTTTGGGCCTGTGCTGCTAGACACAATTCATAGCGCGACCCGCGCACGCGTCACGTGGCAATCTCTGCATGCGCGATTGTACTTTCAACTGACTTTATTGACTATTGACGACAGACGGACACTGACAAGATGGCTGCTACCATGTGCTTTCTGTCTGCTCCCTTGCCAGCCGGCTTTCTCTCCAGGTGATTAACTTACTAATTGATATGTTTGTATATATATACACAGTATACAGTGGGGCAAAAAAGTATTTAGTCAGTCAGCAATAGTGCAAGTTCCACCACTTAAAAAGATGAGAGGCGTCTGTAATTTACATCATAGGTAGACCTCAACTATGGGAGACAAACTGAGAAAAAAAATTCCAGAAAATCAGATTGTCTGTTTTTTTATCATTTTATTTGCATATTATGGTGGAAAATAAGTATTTGGTCAGAAACAAAATTTCATCTCAATACTTTGTAATATATCCTTTGTTGGCAGTGACAGAGGTCAAACGTTTTCTGTAAGTCTTCACAAGGTTGCCACACACTGTTGTTGGTATGTTGGCCCATTCCTCCATGCAGATCTCCTCTAGAGCAGTGATGTTTTTGGCTTTTCGCTTGGCAACACGGACTTTCAACTCCCTCCAAAGGTTTTCTATTGGGTTGAGATCTGGAGACTGGCTAGGCCACTCCAGGACCTTGAAATGCTTCTTACGAAGCCACTCCTTCGTTGCCCTGGCGGTGTGCTTTGGATCATTGTCAGCTGGTACTCCATTACTGCTGCCTGCTGCTCACACAACCGCTCCAACATATGTAACGTTGAATTCTACCTGGTGGGTAGGTGACATATGATGCGATGTTCCGGAAGGCGGAATCAGTGCTGCAGAGCTGCAATGCGCGATCTTGCCATGCTGGAACGCCGCAAGTGAGCACACTCAAGGCGGACCTTGTGCAGCAGTGCATCAAGATCCGGATAGTCCCTCAAAGAACTCTGCACGACCAAGTTGAGCACATGTGCCAGACATGGGATGTGAGTGAGATTGCCTAGGCCCAGAGCTGCCACCAGATTTCGGCCATTGTCACACTCTACCATGCCTGGCTGGAGATTCGCTGGCACAAACCACACGTCGCTCTCCTAATTGATGGCATTCCAGAGCTCCTGTGCTGTGTGGCTTCGATTCCCCAAAGAAATTAATTTCAATACGGCCTGTTGACGTTTGGCCATGACTGTGTTCATATCGGTCGTAACAGGTAAGCCTTCACGGTTCCATGTGGAGGTAGACTGTGATGGCTCCTGCAGCAATGATTCAGAGGAACTGGAGTATGAGGAGTCAATGTGTACAGACTGGATTCCTGCAATCCTTGGAGTTGGCAGAACATGTACAGCGCCACTCTCAAGATCTGTACCCGGCTCCACAACAATTACCCAATGGGCAGTGAGGGAAAGGTATCCTCCCAGTCCATGGTTACTGGTCCACACATCGGTGGTCAGGTGGACCTGGCTACTGACGCGTTTAGTAGCGCATGTTTAATTTTTCCCTCCACATGCTTTTGCAGGGCAGGGACGGCTTGCCTGCTGAAATAAAAGCGGCTGGGCACGTTGTACTGTGGGACTGCCAATGCCATGAAGTTACGGAAGGTGTCAGTCTCCACCAGCCTGAATGAGAGCATTTCAAGGGACAGTAGTTTTGCAATGCCTGCATTCAGAGCCTGTGCTCGGGGGTGATTTGCTGAGTATGGGCGCCTTTTCTCCCATGTCTGTGCTACCGATGGCTGTAGAGGCCTCCTGGTGTAGTCTCACCGGATGCTTCCTGTCGCCCCTGTGCAGTATTGGGGGCCCCTTTTCTTTTCTGCCCTGTGACCCCTGTATGTGGAAGGGAGACCTGTGTATCTAATAGTTTAACAAACCTTTCTCTCGTTTAGTACTGGGCCCTGTCCTGGGTTCAACCACCGGAGGGAGCCCAAGAGCAGAATTCACAACAGGGGGCTGCCTATCCTTTGGGGATCTGCTCTGAGGCAAGATAGTATTCCTATTTCCACCTTTAGGGGTATTTAGTTCTCCGGCTGTGTCGAGGTGTCTAGGTTTTGTTAGGCACACCCCACGGCTACTTCTAGTTGCGGTGATAAGATCAGGGTTTGCGGTCAGTATAGTTACCACCTACTCCAGTGAAAGTTTTCATGCTGCTCCAAGGTAACCTGATCATAACAAAGCTCCCTCTGTAGGACTGTGGGTTTCGGTAACTGCGGCCTGCTCGCGGCCTTACAACTTATTTTTTCATGTGGACCTTCTGCTGCATATCTGAGTTCCAGCACCATTAGCTGGTTCTTTAGCAGTCAATCTTGAATAGGTCCCCCTGGGTTTCAGTACTGTCAGCTGGTTCCAGCCAGAGCCTTTGGCTTAGGTGCCTCCTTCTCAGTATCCGAGTTCCAACAACGTCTGGTGGTCCTTGGTAGTGCTTTCTGGCACGGGTACCTCCTGCTTAGTAACTGGGTTCCAGAACCATCAGCTGGTCCTCGGTAGTTCCATTGGCTCTTGTACCTTCTGCTACCCATCCGGGTTCCAGTACCGTCAGCTTGTTCCAGGCAGAGCCTTTGGCTTAGGTGCCTCCTTCTCGGCATCCGAGTTGCACCAACGTCTGGTGGTCCTTGGTAGTGCCTTCTGGCACGGGTACCTCCTGCTTAGTAACTGGGTTCCAGAACCATCAGCTGGTTCTCGGTAGTTCCATTGGCTCTTGTACCTTCTGCTACCCATCCGGGTTCCAGTACCATCAGCTGGTTCTCGGCAGTGTCTTTTGCTCTTGTACCTTCTGCTACCCATCCTGGTTCCAGTACCGTCAGCTGATTCCAGGCAGAGCCTTTGGCTTTGGTGCCTCCTTCTCGGTATCTGAGATCCACCAACGTCTGGTGTTCCTTGGTAGTGCTTTCTGGCATGGGTACCTCCTGCTTAGTAACCGGGTTCCAGTACCATCAGCTGGTCCTCGGTAGTTCCATTGGCTCTTGTACCTTCTGCTACCCATCCTGGTTCCAGTACCGTCAGCTGGTTCTTGGCAGTGTCTTTGGCTCTTGTACCTTCTGCTACCCATCCTGGTTCCAGTACCATCAGCTGGTCCCAGGCAGGGCCTTTGGCTTTGGTGCCTCCTTCTCGGTATCCGAGATCAACCAACTTCTGGTGGTTCTTGGTAGTGCTTTCTGGCACGGGTACCTCCTGCTTAGTAACCGGGTTCCAGTACCATCAGCTGGTCCTCGGTAGTTCCATTGGCTCTTGTACCTTCTGCTACCCATCCTGGTTCCAGTACCGTCAGCTGGTTCCAGGCAGAGCCTTTGGCTTAGGTGCCTCCTTCTCGGTATCCGAGTTCCATCAACGTCTGGGGTCCTTGGTAGTGCTTTCTGGCACGGGTACCTCCTGCTTAGTAACCGGGTTCCAGTACCATCAGCTGGTCCTCGGTAGTTCCATTGGCTCTTGTACCTTCTGCTACCCATCCGGGTTCCAGTACCGTCAGCTGGTTCTCGGCAGTGTCTTTGGCTCTTGTACCTTCTGCTACCCATCCTGGTTCCAGTACCGTCAGCTGGTTCTAGGCAGAGCCTTTGGCTTTGGTGCTTCCTTTCCGGTATCCGAGATCCAACAACGTCTGGTGGTCCATGGTAGTGCTTTCTGACACGGGTACCTCCTGCTTAGTAACCGGGTTCTAGTACCATCAGCTGGTCCTCGGCAGTTCCATTGGCTCTTGTACCTTCTGCTACCCATCCGGGTTCCAGTACCGTCAGCTGGTTCTCGGCAGTGTCTTTGGCACGCGTACTCCCTCCTGCCCAGCCTGGTTCCAGCACGCCAGCTGTTTCTGGGTAGTGTCAAGGTCACTTTGCCTCCAATACGTTGTCTAGTCAGCTGGTTCCAGGCAGAGCCTTTGGCTTAGGTGCCTCCTTCTCGGTATCCGAGTTCCACCAATGTCTGGTGGTCCTTGGTAGTGCTTTCTGGCACGGGTACCTCCTGCTTAGTAACCGGGTTCCAGTACCATCAGCTGGTCCTCGGTAGTTCCATTGGCTCTTGTACCTTCTGCTACCCATCCGGGTTCCAGTACCGTCAGCTGGTTCTCGGCAGTGTCTTTGGCTCTTGTACCTTCTGCTACCCATCCTGGTTCCAGTACCATCAGCTGGTTCCAGGCAGAGCCTTTGGCTTTGGTGCATCCTTCCCGGTATCTGAGATCCACCAACGTCTGGTGGTCCTTGGTATTGCTTTCTGACACGGGTACCTCCTGCTTAGTAACCGGGTTCCAGTACCATCAGCTGGTCCTCGGCAGTTCCATTGGCTCTTGTACCTTCTGCTACCCATCCGGGTTCCAGTACTGTCAGCTGGTTCTCGGCAGTGTCTTTGGCACGGGTACTCCCTCCTGCCCAGCCTGGTTCCAGCACGCCAGCTGTTTCCGGGTAGTGTCAAGGTCACTTTGCCTCCAATACGTTGTCCTGTCGGGTTGCGGTCGGGTTAGCCGACTCCATGGTGCCTGCAGTTTAGATGCTTCCTATGTGGGCTGCGGGATCTGGCAATCAAGGCTGGTTCCATAGTGCCAAGTGGACAAGCTCCCCCTGTAGGACTGTGGGTTTCGGTAACTGCGGTCAACTCGCGGCCTTGCAACTTTTTTTTCATGTGGACCTTCTGCTGCCTACCGTCAGCTGGTTCCAGGCAGAGCCTTTGGCTTTGGTGCCTCCTTCTCGGTATCCGAGTTCCACCAACGTCTGGTGGTCCTTGGTAGTGCTGTCTGGCACGGGTACCTCCTGCTTAGTAACCGTGTTCCAGTACCATCAGCTGGTCCTCAGTAGTTCCACTGGCTCTTGTACCCTCTGCTACCCATCCTGGTTCAAGTACCGTCAGCTGGTTCCAGGCAGAGCCTTTGGCTTAGGTGCCTCCTTCTCGGTATCCGAGTTCCACCAATGTCTGGTGGTCCTTGGTAGTGCTTTCTGGCACGGGTACCTCCTGCTTAATAACCGGGTTCCACTACCATCAGCTGGTCCTCGGTAGTTCCATTGGCTCTTGTACCTTCTGCTACCCATCCTGGTTCAAGTACCGTCAGCTGGTTCCAGGCAGAGCCTTTGGCTTAGGTGCCTCCTTCTCGGTATCCGAGTTCCACCAATGTCTGGTGGTCCTTGGTAGTGCTTTCTGGCACGGGTACCTCCTGCTTAGTAACCGGGTTCCAGTACCATCAGCTGGTCCTCGGTAGTTCCATTGGCTCTTGTACCTTCTGCTACCCATCCTGGTTCAAGTACCGTCAGCTGGTTCCAGGCAGAGCCTTTGGCTTAGGTGCCTCCTTCTCGGTATCCGAGTTCCACCAATGTCTGGTGGTCCTTGGTAGTGCTTTCTGGCACGGGTACCTCCTGCTTAGTAACCGGGTTCCAGTACCATCAGCTGGTCCTCGGTAGTTCCATTGGCTCTTGTACCTTCTGCTACCCATCCGGGTTCCAGTACCGTCAGCTGGTTCTCGGCAGTGTCTTTGGCACGGGTACTCCCTCCTACGGTATCATGTCCTAGGGTCACATAGATGCATTATTGTACATGGATGGGGGTGTTATCATTGTTGCTTTTAAATGTTTTTAGTCATGTTTGTGCTTTGGTGATAATAAAGTAGTTTTTGATATTTTTTGTACCTCGGGTGTGGACTTTCTACATACACATTAGTCTTTCCTCCAGTTATTGCTCCTCCTTTCTATGCGTTAGTAGCACCCTGTGATTATAATTGCATTTGAAATATATACTGTGGTGCACCCTGCCCTTTATTGTTTAGCCAGACTTGAAGATTGATGTTCACCAGAGGAAACCATCTATCATGAAGGAGCTGGAGCAGTTTTGCCTTCAGGAATGGTCAAAAATCCCAGTGGCAAGATGTGGAACGCTCATAGAGACTTATCCAAAGCGACTTGCAACCATTATTGCCTCAAAAGGAGGCTCCACAAAGTACTGACTTTAGGGGGATGAATAGTTATGCACACTGAAGTTGTCAGGTATTTTGTCCCATTTGTTGCTTACTTCACAATAAAAAAAACCAAATCTTCACAATTGTAGGCATGTTCTTTACATGAACTGATGGACACCATCAAAAAAACCCAGAAAGGGTTAAACTTGCAGGAGTGAAGTGAGGCGCCCCATAAGTGGAGAGTGGTCAGAGAGACTCGGAGGTAAGTATTCTATTCTTCCCATCATTCCCACAGCTGCGGAATTACATAGTAACAAACCTATACGGGACAATTAGCTGTGGACAGCATAATAACAGGAAAAAGTCTTAACTTTAGGGTAAGGTAATGGCCAAACATCTAAGTGCTACCTCCTCTAACTTCTCTCCAAAGGAGTAAGTCCCTCCCGCATCCCAGCTAAACTCATAGCCAATGTATCGTATTGTTGAAGTCATCCATTAGTACTAGGGGGCAGCCAGGGGCTTTACTAACAAAATTCGATTATTTTCTGAAGGACCGTTCCTGTGTATGGAGGAGAGATATAAACCGCATCAATAAGGATTAAAATATTATAGAATCTCCCCCGCAGACAGATGTATCGTCCCTTTTTAGCTATTTCTTGGTCAATACAGTGAAAGGGAATTGTATGATTAATTAAAATACTAACTCCGCGTGAATATTTGGAGAATGTTGCATGATAGCTCGAGCCCACTTAGGCTGGGGTTAATAGATATATATTATGCTCCTTCATGTGAGTCTCTTGGAGGCATAATATTACGTGCTGACATTTCTTCATGGTATCGAAGATCGCCTTCCTTTTATCAGGTTCATGTACTCCCCTTACGTTCCACGACAATAAGGTAATCTTTTTAGCCTTGAGAGTCAGCCTTGTGGAATAGATAGGGGTATTCCAGAAAAGGCTATCTCCATCGGTGGCATTGCACAAGATTAGAAGAACCACTCTAGATCTGATGTAAACCTAAACAGCAATTTGAGGGCCGGTTGTGCCCCCTTTATGCTTCAACATAACCCAAATTTCAACACTAACATTTTGGCCACTGCGACCATGCCCTAACAGGCGCTCTCTAAGGGACCAGGGCCTAAGTCGAAACCTTGGATGTAGCAGTCACAATGGGGGTAACCAAGCAACCTTCTAAATTCTCCATCGTTCTAAAGTAGCAAAACTAAAGAAGGATATTGAATTCATAGCAGCAACCCACAGGTGGGCCAGATATTACCTAGAGTAGGAGCAAACCATTGTCCACAGTTGTTTTTTTATTTTCCACGAACTGCGCACTTCTCTTCTGTACATCAGCAAAATAATCTGTGAATATGGAGATTCTTGGACCATTTATGGAGCTTCATAGGATGGTATCCCTATAGTGAAGTATCTTGGCCAGGACTGTGCATGGCTGACTTCCAGGCGGTAGTGGCCTTGTCTGCACCCGTTCCACTGCAAAGAGGGGGCTAAGAGTATCCTTCCCACACACCATCACTAGCCAGGTTTCAAAGAATTCTGTGGTCTTTGCGCCCTAGGATTTTTAAGGGACTCCAACAATCCAGATATTTTTCCTGCACGGGCGGTTCTCCAAATCATCCTGGTTGATGCGATTTGCCTCTGATAACTTGGTGTGTTGCTGCAAATCTTGCCTCATTGGAAGTAGGATGTCCTATAATTCATTAACGCTCTTCCCGAGGTCTGTGGTCCTCTCTGAGATACTGCGTATATCTTGTCTGACCACTGAAATGTTCTTCATAATTCCTCCTACCTGCAGCACCAGAGATGAAAGAGAGCTACTACAATCCCCAATGGCTTGCATGATATCTTGGGCTCTGTAGCTGCTAGTTGGCATGTAGGAGAAACAGCATGGACTCCCCGGTTCTCATCTGGTTCATACTCAGGCTGATCTGTAGTAAGCAGGTGGGAGAAGGAATTTGGGTCTGGATGAATCCCTCTCAACGTGTCATCCCGTTTCTTCCACTCCTGATCTTGCAAATCTTTCTAAACTAGCCACATCCTCCTTTTAGTGCTCACCCGCTCAGCTTGCACTCTCTGCCACAATTGTGTCGACCCCACCTTGTAGATTGCACTCCTGGCCTTTGAGCACGTTCCCTTTCTTCATGGCGGGCTCCGTGCCAGGGAAAAGGCTGTTTACAGTGTCCAGGCATAAGCAGGTAAGTATACCCGACCAGAGGGTGAAAAAAAGGGCAGCTTGAGGATCGTATAAGGATCTGCACACGGAGCTGACCGGGCATGCATCCTCTCACATCGCTGGCAGACCATGCCCCCACGGCAAGTGCAAATCTTAAAAATGGTGAGGACTGGTATAGTAGACCACAGAGTTTATGTAATATCGCTGTATAGACTGTGATGTGCACTAGTAAGGTTTAGCGGGAGAAGACACTCGGCGTACACACTAAACCCCATTCTCACAATACATTGAACATACTTTGGGAAAGCAACCACAGCCAATATAGCAAAGCCAAAGAAGATCTCCCAAGCAGGAATGAGATTAAAATGCCTTTATTATATATACACTTGGCAATAAGTAACAATGATAAAAGACACAAATGTGCACAATGGGATTATTTGTATAATAAAATCAATATGAATAATAGTACAGACTGACCCCTTGAAAATTATATCCTATATTATACTACCATGACAGGTTTAAACATCGCCCCAGGATGACATATATTATTAGCTGGATTTATATATAAAAAAAGACTTTCTGCATATATTGCAAGTACAGACCTATAGATACAAAATGTGCAAAATTGGTAGCAAATAGTAATTTATGTGCAATAAAGCAATATAAAGTGCAACAGGAGGGGGAAGGGAAAAAGGTCAATTATAACCATACAGTGTACTGAATATGTCAGTATATACACCTTATTATAACACGTGCACAACTATGTCAGAAAAAATAAAAAAACTTTTTTTGTGCAAAGAGAAAAAAAGGGGGGTTATATATACCCATAAGATATGCTGGATTATACCAGAAAGTGCTATGTGCAAAAAGAAAGTGTAAAAACTGAAAAAAAGCCACAATTGCAGGTTACACTATTCTAAGAGGAGTGTATACTAAACCATACTGCACAAAAATAGGTCTATAAGAAAGTATCAAATATATCTATATATTTCCAATAGTACTAATTATAGTGGCCAAAAAAATAAAAGAGCAGCTAAATCACCACCATAAAGTCACCACTGGCACACTCTGACCACCAGAGGGCCGGATACTAATCACTATGGTGTAATGCAGGGGGATGTACTTAAATCTTTAAATATACCTGTGAGGTCAGCTGAATCCCAAAGAAACGCACCCCGACGCGCGTTTCGGATTACTCCTTCTATCCTCTTAGAATAGTGTAACCTGCAATTGTGGCTTTTTTTCAGTTTTTACACTTTCTTTTTGCACATAGCACTTTCTGGTATAATCCAGCATATCTTATGGGTATATATAACCCCCCTTTTTTTCTCTTTGCACAAAAAAAGTTTTTTTATTTTTTCTGACATAGTTGTGCACGTGTTATAATAAGGTGTATATACTGACATATTCAGTACACTGTATGGTTATAATTGACCTTTTTCCCTTCCCCCTCCTGTTGCACTTTATATTGCTTTATTGCACATAAATTACTATTTGCTACCAATTTTGCACATTTTGTATCTATAGGTCTGTACTTGCAATATATGCAGAAAGTCTTTTTTTATATATAAATCCAGCTAATAATATATGTCATCCTGGGGCGATGTTTAAACCTGTCATGGTAGTATAATATAGGATATAATTTTCAAGGGGTCAGTCTGTACTATTATTCATATTGATTTTATTATACAAATAATCTCATTGTGCACATTTGTGTCTTTTATCATTGTTACTTATTGCCAAGTGTATATATAATAAAGGCATTTTAATCTCATTCCTGCTTGGGAGATCTTCTTTGGCTTTGCTATATTGGCTGTGGTTGCTTTCCCTTGGTACGGTGGTGGTTTCCACATTTCTCTCCACAGGACACTAGTCACTGACACTTGTAATTATAATTTTAATATTCTTTTAATATTCTTTTATTGATTTGTTATTTATCATACAGTGATTGGTGTACCTGGGGCTGTTACTTAATTGAACATACTTTGTGGTGTCCGGCTAGGACTTGGCACAACCTGCGGTTTCGGTACTGTATGACAGCATCCTGCATGGTTCTGGACCTAAAAACAAGTTTAGGTTGTAATAAATGGATTGTATATCGTTAGAAAAACATGGCTACTTTCTTTCTGTAACAGTTCCCATCTTTCCACACGTCGAGTGTGGTTTTGTAACTCAGCCCTATTCTCTCGAATGGAGCTGATCTGCAAGACCAGCCACAACCTTAGAACAAGGATGGCACTGTTTCTGTAAGAAAGCTTTCTGTAGGTTGTTTTTATCTGGAGACTTACTTGTGAAGCAGGTGGCATTATAAAGCTGGGAGGTGGTGGTGGTTGGTAGGTATTGATGACTTGGTTGGGTACAATTCGGATATGATCCATCTTCTTCTGGTTGGCTAGAGGAGCTAGCCGATCCTTCTTACACTGTGCAAAGGCGACATACAATGGCTTGGAGTCTACAATCCTTCCGTTCATCTCTGTGACCGCTTTGGTTGCTTCCTCGGGAGCGGAGAAGCAGACAAAACCAAACCCTTTGCTGCGTCTACCTTCCATCATGACCTGAAATATTACATCACCTGACATCCTTACAATGAAACATAGGAAAATAAATAGTACACCCTCACCTAAGAAGGTTCACGCTAAAGGGTCATTCCCGACATTGAAAGTTATCATCTACTCATCACTCTATTCCTAAAGGATCCATGGGGTCCCAGCAGTAAGACCACCGCAAATCCACAAGTTATCACCTCTCCTATGTATCGATGAAAACGTCTAATGTTGGCCATAAGTATAACCCTTAATGTTACGTAGATGAAAATGAATGTGAGGATAGAAAGAAGAAAGAAGCAGATACAAGCTGAGCTCACCTTAGCACTGATGATGGTGCCATAACGGGAAAACACCTGATGCAGTAGCCTGTCATCAATGCAATCTGCAAGATTGTTAATGTAGAGATTGACACCCTAAAATTAGAAGAAGAAAAAAGTTATTAAAAATGCAGAATTTTTTTCAAACACTCACACAAATTAAATACAAAGGGAGTGAAGTCACTCACCTGGGAACTGGTGATCCATTCTTGGTTTATTTGCTCGAACGTCCTCCTAACCTCTGGTTGTCTTTCCAACTTCTTCTGGGCTCTTCCAACATAAATGGCCTTACCATTCACATCTTTACCATTCATTTCATTCACGGCCTTATAGAAGTAGGAAAATAGTTACTTTACTCCCATACGTTGGTCACAAGAACAAGATCTCTCACCCTGAGGGATCAGGACACCATTTCCTACGGACTGTCATTTTTTGATCTCCTAAGGACAGGGTTTCATCCCATCCTGAGAGAGCTGATCTTCCCCTGGTTCTTTGTTCACATGGTGCACACCTGACTATTGTAGATTGCAAAATGATTGCAACCTATATTATCCTCGCCAGGAGGGGTATTCCCATCTTAGGCATTGATGGCGTAATCATCTGATGCTATCCCTGCCTGATAGATAAGGTTCCAGAGGTGGCACCCGATCTCAAGAAAAGGGGTCCCTCAACCTCCAACCTGTCTGGATGGCCAGTGGATGGCTGCTGCATCCAGGTGGAGAATGAAGAGGTGGTTGCACATGTACACATCCTTAGATAGCTGAGCACACGCACAGCCACGCCACTTCCCACAGGGACCCCTGTTTTGTGGGTATTCAGTAAATGTCTGAAAAAGTAAAACCCCCTTAGAGTATGTGCACACTGAGTCTTTTTGCTGAGTTTTTGAAGCAGGAACTACCAAGTTTGTGAGGAGTTTTGAGTCTCAGAGGAGGATTCAGAGAGTTTCCGCTCAGTGGCTGTGTGCATACATCATCTTTTTCAAGTGGATTCCGAGCGGAATCCATCTGAAAAAGTGTCTCAAAAGCTCTTAAAAAAATTAACATAATACACAGCAGTGTCAAAATCCATTACTCTGCCCATGTTCAGTATTTTGTTACTTCTTTTCACTGCTTCAGGGTTTGGAAACCTTGGAGCAATTAAAAGAGGTAACATGTTTATTCTCTCATAATGAAGATATAAGGGAGAAGATGTCAGAGCAAAAATAGGAAAAAAAAAGCCACCGACTGAAGTAGCTTCACCTGAGAAAAGTCGGCAGCTGCGCCAGAATCTAATGCACATAGGCAATTTCTGCTCCAAAATGTAAAACAATGCCGTAGGGGTATAGGCCCTGAGATCCCAACTAACAGTACAAAGGGGAATGCTGTCTCACGAGAGTGGTATACAGACTGATAAATGATTATTGCTGCTCATCTTCCACCAACTTAGACGGCCTACAATAACAGAGATACCAATCCTGACTCCAGATATTTCGTAAGTCTCCATCTCACTTTTAGGGCGTCCTCGTGTTTCTTAAAGCTCACAAAGCCGAATCCCTTGGACGTCCCATTTTGATCAGTCATGACTTTAACGCTCCGTGTAGGCCCTAAAGTGAGAGTATTGCCCAAATTTAGGTTTCGGAAGCTTTAGGACAACCCATATATAAGTCTGACTTCAGAAGACTGTATTGTGGCCATATTTTATTCTTTGTGTTATTGCTCGATGTCCCGACCCATCAGCGGGCCTCCTGGCCCAGAACGTACATCATAAATGGCTGCGATGCGGTTACCTCAGGTTATGAGACCCGCTGATGGGTCGGGACGTGGAGCAATAATACAGAGAATAAAATATGGCCACAATACGGTCTTCTGAAATAACCGTGATTCTCGTAGCTACACGATTCATATTTACCGTATTTGCTGAACAATTCCTTGAGCCGTTCATCGTCCATATTTTCTCCAAAGTTATTGATGTAAACATTAGTGTATAAAGAACTGGCAACAACTTCAGGTTCTCGTTTGTGACTGGACTTGGAATGTTCAATATACCTTTACAGAGAATGCAGACACGTTTATCCAAAATTGTTATTTACAAGCGGCAAAAAAACTCCAAACATTTAGCCCACTTTCACCCGATCAGTATTCAGTCAGTATTTGTAGCCAAAACCAGGAGAGGAACTATCAGAGGAAAAGTGTGATAGAAACACCTGCACCACTTCTGGATTTATCACCTGCTCCTGGTTTTGGCTACAAATACTGAGCGTGTGAACGTGGCCTTAGAGGGGTATTCCTATGTAGATATTTGTATATACAGTGGGGCAAAAAAGTATTTAGTCAGTCAGCAATAGTGCAAGTTCCACCACTTAAAAAGATGAGAGGCGTCTGTAATTTACATCATAGGTAGACCTCAACTATGGGAGACAAACTGAGAAAAAAAAATCCAGAAAATCACATTGTCTGTTTTTTTAACATTTTATTTGCATATTATGGTGGAAAATAAGTATTTGGTCAGAAACAAACAATCAAGATTTCTGGCTCTCACAGACCTGTAACTTCTTCTTTAAGAGTCTCCTCTTTCCTCCACTCATTACCTGTAGTAATGGCACCAGTTTAAACTTGTTATCAGTATAAAAAGACACCTGTGCACACCCTCAAACAGTCTGACTCCAAACTCCACTATGGTGAAGACCAAAGAGCTGTCAAAGGACACCAGAAACAAAATTGTAGCCCTGCACCAGGCTGGGAAGACTGAATCTGCAATAGCCAACCAGCTTGGAGTGAAGAAATCAACAGTGGGAGCAATAATTAGAAAATGGAAGACATACAAGACCACTGATAATCTCCCTCGATCTGGGGCTCCACGCAAAATCCCACCCCGTGGGGTCAGAATGATCACAAGAACGGTGAGCAAAAATCCCAGAACCACGCGGGGGGACCTAGTGAATGAACTGCAGAGAGCTGGGACCAATGTAACAAGGCCTACCATAAGTAACACACTACGCCACCATGGACTCAGATCCTGCAGTGCCAGACGTGTCCCACTGCTTAAGCCAGTACATGTCCGGGCCCGTCTGAAGTTTGCTAGAGAGCATTTGGATGATCCAGAGGAGTTTTGGGAGAATGTCCTATGGTCTGATGAAACCAAACTGGAACTGTTTGGTAGAAACACAACTTGTCGTGTTTGGAGGAAAAAGAATACTGAGTTGCATCCATCAAACACCATACCTACTGTAAAGCATGGTGGTGGAAACATCATGCTTTGGGGCTGTTTCTCTGCAAAGGGGCCAGGACGACTGATCCGGGTACATGAAAGAATGAATGGGGCCATGTATCGTGAGATTTTGAGTGCAAACCTCCTTCCATCAGCAAGGGCATTGAACATGAAACGTGGCTGGGTCTTTCAACATGACAATGATCCAAAGCACACCGCCAGGGCAATGAAGGAGTGGCTTCGTAAGAAGCATTTCAAGGTCCTGGAGTGGCCTAGCCAGTCTCCAGATCTCAACCCTATAGAAAACCTTTGGAGGGAGTTGAAAGTCCGTGTTGCCAAGCGAAAAGCCAAAAACATCACTGTTCTAGAGGAGATCTGCATGGAGGAATGGGCCAACATACCAACAACAGTGTGTGGCAACCTTGTGAAGACTTACAGAAAACGTTTGACCTCTGTCATGGCCAACAAAGGATACAGTGGGGCAAAAAAGTATTTAGTCAGTCAGCAATAGTGCAAGTTCCACCACTTAAAAAGATGAGAGGCGTCTGTAATTTACATCATAGGTAGACCTCAACTATGGGAGACAAACTGAGAAAAAAAAATCCAGAAAATCACATTGTCTGTTTTTTTAACATTTTATTTGCATATTATGAGGGAAAATAAGTATTTGGTCAGAAACAAAATTTCATCTCAATACTTTGTAATATATCCTTTGTTGCCAATGACAGAGGTCAAACGTTTTCTGTAAGTCTTCACAAGGTTGCCACACACTGTTGTTGGCCCATTCCTCCATGCAGATCTCCTCTAGAGCAGTGATGTTTTTGGCTTTTCGCTTGGCAACACGGACTTTCAACTCCCTCCAAAGGTTTTTTTATAGGGTTGAGATCTGGAGACTGGCTAGGCCACTCCAGGACCTTGAAATGCTTCTTACGAAGCCACTCCTTCGTTGCCCTGGCGATGTGCTTTGGATCATTGTCATGTTGAAAGACCCAGCCACGTTTCATCTTCAATGCCCTTGCTGATGGAAGGAGGTTTGCACTCAAAATCTCACGATACATGGCCCCATTCATTCTTTCATGTACCCGGATCAGTCGTCCTGGCCCCTTTGCAGAGAAACAGCCCCAAAGCATGATGTTTCCACCACCATGCTTTACAGTAGGTATGGTGTTTGATGGATGCAACTCAGTATTCTTTTTCCTCCAAACACGACAAGTTGTGTTTCTACCAAACAGTTCCAGTTTGGTTTCATCAGACCATAGGACATTCTCCCAAAACTCCTCTGGATCATCCAAATACTCTCTAGCAAACTTCAGACGGGCCCGGACATGTACTGGCTTAAGCAGTGGGACACGTCTGGCACTGCAGGATCTGAGTCCATGGTGGCGTAGTGTGTTACTTATGGTAGGCCTTGTTACATTGGTCCCAGCTCTCTGCAGTTCATTCACTAGGTCCCCCCGCATGGTTCTGGGATTTTTGCTCACCGTTCTTGTGATCATTCTGACCCCACGGGGTGGGATTTTGCGTGGAGCCCCAGATCGAGGGAGATTATCAGTGGTCTTGTATGTCTTCCATTTTCTAATTATTGCTCCCACTGTTGATTTCTTCACTCCAAGCTGGTTGGCTATTACAGATTTAGTCTTCCCAGCCTGGTGCAGGGCTACAATTTTGTTTCTGGTGTCCTTTGACAGCTCTTTGGTCTTCACCATAGTGGAGTTTGGAGTCAGACTGTTTGAGGGTGTGCACAGGTGTCTTTTTATACTGATAACAAGTTTAAACAGGTGCCATTACTACAGGTAATGAGTGGAGGAAAGAGGAGACTCTTAAAGAAGAAGTTACAGGTCTGTGAGAGCCAGAAATCTTGATTGTTTGTTTCTGACCAAATACTTATTTTCCACCATAATATGCAAATAAAATGTTAAAAAAAACAGACAATGTGATTTTCTGGATTTTTTTTTCTCAGTTTGTCTCCCATAGTTGAGGTCTACCTATGATGTAAATTACAGACGCCTCTCATCTTTTTAAGTGGTGGAACTTGCACTATTGCTGACTGACTAAATACTTTTTTGCCCCACTGTATATTACAAAGTATTGAGATGAAATTTTGTTTCTGACCAAATACTTATTTTCCACCATAATATGCAAATAAATTGTTAAAAAAACAGACAATGTGATTTTCTGGATTTTTTTTTCTCAGTTTGTCTCCCATAGTTGAGGTCTACCTATGATGTAAATTACAGACGCCTCTCATCTTTTTAAGTGGTGGAACTTGCACTATTGCTGACTGACTAAATACTTTTTTGCCCCACTGTATGTGTGTAGTATATTTATATTTATTTCTGTATATACATTGTGAAATCTCTGCCACTGTACCATTAATTGCAGAAAACATTTATTCGGATATATAGAACTGATTTTTAGTTGCAGACATTTTGGCAATGTTTGGATGTACCCATAAAAATTTGTGGCACACACACTGTCCTAGATACGTGGAGCCTGGTAGAACAGGGTCTGGGAACCCCAATTTTCCCTATAGCTGGCAGCGCGGTTATCCACCTTTGGGGACACTTTGTTTCTTACTTAAATGCATATATTCTTGGCTAAAATTTAGTTTTGCAATTGGGTTTCATTAAGAATGTTGCACCATTTGCCTTGTATAGCCTCAGTGTTGCTCTGTCTAGTGCTGGCTGCAGAATGGGTTAACTGAAAATCCAAGAGTGAGCTCATTCTAAGGCCGGCGTCACACTACCGTGTTTTACGGACGTAAGAGAGGTGCAGAAAATACGGATTGCATACGGTACAATGCTTCTCTATGCCCCTGCTCCTATCAGCCGTATTTTACTGATCCGTATTATACGGTCTTCTACAGCCGTAGAAAATCGCAGCATGCTGCGTTTGTCACCGTATTGCGCAAAAAATACGCCAATGAAAGTCTATGGGGGCCAGAAAAATACGGATTACACACGGACCAGCAGTGTGACTTGCGAGAAATACGCTGCGGTGTTAGAGAGAAAAGCCGGCAATTCAGCGCGGTGTACAGTAAAATCACACTGACAGGTTACAATAGAATAGGTAGAATAAATGTGTACACATAGAATAGGTATATATATATATATATATATATTTATATATATGTCATTGAGACACATATATGTATATATTAATATTTCATACAGCGCTAGATAGCTTTAAAGCCGGTAATTCAATTGCCGGCTTTTGCTATCTCCTTCCTAAACCCGACATGATATGAGACCTGGTTTACATACAGTAAACCATCTCATATCACCATTTTTTTTGCATATTCCACACTACTAATGTTAGTAGTGTGTATGTGCAAAATTTGGGCGGAAACAATTGGCGTGGGCTCCCGCACAATTTTCTCCGCCAGAGTGGTAAAGCCAGTGAGTGTGGGCAGATATTAATAGCCTGGAGGGTCCATGGTTATTGCCCCCCCCCCCCCCCCGGCTAAAAACACCTGCCCCCCGCCACCCCAGAAAAGGCACATCTGGAAGATGCGCCTATTCTGGCACTTGGCCACTCTCTTCCCATTCCCGTGTAGCGGTGGGATATGGGGTAATGAAGGGTTAATGTCACCTTGCTATTGTAAGGTGACATTAAGCCAGATTAATAATGGAGAGGCGTCAATTATGACACCTATCCATTATTAATCCAATAGTATGAAATGGTTAAAAAACAATATCCCATACCTTCCGATGATCTGTCACGTCCCACGATGTAAATCCATCTGAAGGGGTTAAATTATTTTACAGGCAGGAGTTCTGCTATAATGCAGCTGTGCTCCTGCCTGTAAAACCCCAGCGAATGAATGGAAAGTAGGACAATGACCTGTAGTTACCTTCATTCGCGGTGATGCACCATCTGCTGGTTGTCCTCATATGACCTCGAGCGTGGGAACTTTTCAGAATATTTTCCCAGCCTCTTCCAGATGTGCCTTTTCTGGGGTGGCTGGGGGCAGATGTTTTTAGCCGGGGGGGTGGGGGGGGGGGGGGGGCGAAAACCATAGACCCTCTCCAGGCTATTAATATCTGCCCTCAGTCACTGGCTTTACTACTCTGGCGGAGAAAATTGCGCGGGAGCCCACGCCAATTTTTTTCACCATTTAACCCTTTAATTTAATATCTAGAGCGCCCAAATTTTGCACATACACACTACTGACATTAGTAGTGTGTAATATGTAACAAAAATGGGGATATGAGATGGTTTACTGTATGTAAACCATGTCTCATATCATGTCGGGTTTGGGAAGGAGATAGCAAAAGCCGGCAATTGAATTACTGGCTTTAAAGCTATCTCTCGCTGGATAAAATATTAACCCCTTCATGACCTTGGGATTTTTAGTTTTTCCGTGTTCGTTTTTCACTCCCCTCCTTCCCAGAGCCATAACTTTTTTATTTTTCCGTCAATTTGGCCATGTGAGGGCTTATTTTTTGCGGGACGAGTTGTACTTTTGAACGCCATCATTGGTTTTAGCATGTCGTGTACTAGAAAACGGGAAAAAAATTCCAAGTGCAGTGAAATTGCAAAAAAAGTGCAATCCCACACTTGTTTTTTGTTTGGCTTTTTTGCTAGGTTCACTAAATGCTAAAACTGACCTGACATTATGATTCTCCAGGTCACTACGAGTTCATAGACACCTAACATGTGTAGGTTATTTTTTACCTAAGTGTGGTGAAAAAAAATTCCAAGGTTTGCAGAAAAAAAAAATTGCGCCATTTTTCCATACTCGTGGCGTCTCCATTTTTCATGATCTGGGGTCGGTTGAGGGCTTATTTTTTGCTTGCCGAGATGACGTTTTTAATGATAGCATTTTGGTGCAGATACGTTCTTTTGATCGCCCGTTATTGCATTTTAATGCAATGTTGCGGCGACCAAAAAAACATAATTCTGGCGTTTCAAATTTCTTTCTCACTACGCTGTTTAGCGATCAGGTTAATGCTTTTTTTTAATTGATAGATCGGGCGATTCTGAGCGCGGCGATACCAAATATGTGTAGATTTGATATTTTTATTGATTTATTTTGATTGGGGCGAAAGGGGGGTGATTTAAACTTATATTTTTTTTATTTTTTTCACATTTTTTTAAACTTTTTTTTAATTTTTGCCATGCTTCAATAGCCTCCATGGGAGGCTAGAAGCAGGCACAGCACGATCGGCTCTGCTACATAGCAGCGATCTGCTGATCGCTACTATGTAGCAGAACTGCAGGTGTGCTGTGAGCGCTGACCACAGGGTGGCGCTCACAGCTACCGGCGATCAGTAACCATAGAGGTCTCAAGGAGCTCTATGGTTACTATGGAGAAGCATCGCCTACCTCCGATCATGTGACGGGGTCGGCGATGACGTCATTTCCGGACGCCCGGACGGATGCGGTAGTTAAATGCCTCTGTCTGCGTTTGACAGCAGCATTTAACTAGTTAATAGGCGCGGGCAGATCGCGATTCTGCTCGCGCCTATTACGGGCACATGTCAGCTGTTCAAAACAGCTGACATGTCCCGGCTTTGATGCGGGCTCACCGCGGAGCCCTGCATCAAAGCAGGGGATCTGACCTTGGACGTACTATCCCGTCCGAGGTCAGAAAGGGGTTAATATATATATATATATATATATATATATATAGACAGCATATATGTTGTTACGATTTTTTGAGCACATGGATCCATTGTATGTCCATATGTCGGTTTTGCAAGCCTGCGAGAAAATCTCGCAGTACGGATGCCATACGGATTACATATGGAGGATGCCATGCGCAAAATACGCTGACACACCCTGCCTACGGAGGAGATACGGACCACTATTTTGGGGACTTTTCTACGTAATTTACGGACCATATTTTTATACGCTGAGTGTGAGGCCGGCCTAAGGGTATGTGCACACGTAGAATGGTCCACTGCGGATTTACTGCGTTTTTACACCTGCGGTTTTCTGTTATGGAGCAGGTGTAAAACCGCTGCGGATCCCGCACAAAGAATTGACATGCTGCCGAATGTAAACCGCTGCGTTTCCGCGCGTTTTTTTCCACAGCATGTGCACTGCGGATTGAGTTTCCCATAGGTTTACTTTGTACTGTACAACGCATGGGAAACTGCTGCGGAAACGCTGCAGATTTTGCTGCTGTGTGTAAACATAGCCTAAGGATCCAGAAAGAGAGCTTCTAACACTTATCTGTCTATTTCTGAGCTCTTCTCAGCTGATTTATGACCACTGACCACAGAAAAGTTGAATGTGCAGGGAGGAGGAGACAAACAGCCTGTAAAAGCCAAAAGGTGCAAATTTTGTAAGGAAACTGAATTGCAAAAATGACTTTTAGCCCCAAATAAATGCAATTAAGTAAAAAAAAAAGTCCCCAGAGGTGGATAACCCCTGCCACTGGCGACATGTAAGTCAATAATCGATTGTGGATTCTTTGTGTTAGGCCGTCTTGGCACGTCTCAGTCTGTATACAGGTCGCGGTTTGCAGACCAGCCGAAGGTCTCCTGACCCGAACCCTAAAGCTTGAAATATGCCTATGAGAATGTTGATTTGGGGTCCAGGAGTCCAGAAATCCCAGACACGTGAAGCCGGCCTTACATGAGGGCATACTTACACTTTCTGGTCATTTAGGATCTTGCCATTCAACGAGTCAATGGCCTTCTGGGCTGATTCGCGGGTCTCGAAATGTACAAACCCATAACCTTTAGATCCATTTTCGTCACACACGACCTGCAACACCTCATATTAATAAGGGACCTTACTACTGCACAGACCTCACACATCCGTATGTGGTGGATGACTGACTTACCTTACACGACATGATGCTGCCAAAAGCAGAAAATGTGTCGTACAGTAATTTACTATCGATGGTCTTATCCAGGTTCTTGATAAAAATGTTGCCGATCCTGCTCTTTATTACGGACGGGTTGCGCTGACACCACATAATGCGCATCGCTTTGCCATTCATGTCTTCAAAGTTCATGGTATCCAGAGCTCGCTCCGCTGGCGGGAAAGGATGGGGGACATTTTCAAAGAAAGAGACTATCAATGACTTTATCCACCTCGGTGACCTCTGCGCCCTGATAGGATGCCATGCCATGATAGGAATTGTTGATCAGCTCCAGCATTCCATGCTACAACATTTTTTACTATATTTTGTTTTGCATTAATTTTATTTAAAAAAAAATAATTTGCAAATTTTTCTTGTTCTAAAATTTTTTTAGAAATCTTGAACTGTTCATACTTTCTGCCCTTTCAGGAAGAGTTTTCAGCAGGCTCCTTATCAGCAGAGGAAGGATGACGGTAACGCTTCTACATACAGCTGATAATACAAGATCCACTAATTACAATAGGAGATGTCACAGCTGACCCTGCTCACCCTCCCTTCACAATGACACTTGTACACGCTCATTAGATGCTTTAATAAAATTATTGGACTCAGGTCTGATGACTGTAGCTATGTACACCTGTTGTTTCCTGAAACAACAGGAAGTTATAATCTATAAAAGCACCCATGTCCAGTTTGAAAGTTGCAAGATTTTTTTTATTTTTAATACATTATATGTTAAGCTAAAAAATTGCCAGAAATTAAAAAAAATATACAGTATTTCAAGCAATAAAATGTAAATTGTGTAAAAATCATTCAATGTGATTGTTTGGTTTTTATTTTTAGGTTGTCTCTCACAGGTGACGTGTACCTACGATAAAAATTTCAGACCTCTGCATTCTTTGTAGGTGGGAAAACATGTAAAATCGGCAGCGTATCAAATACTTATTTTCCCCACTGTATCTACAATCTTGTATGTCCATGATATTTGTGGAACAGTTGCAATATTTCACCCCAGCCTTGTTGCTGGCAGGGCTGCAATGTATAGCTATAGTTGTGTATTGCTTCTCACCGTCCTCCGGCTGCTGGAAATTGATGTAAGCGTAGCCAAGAGACTGACCGGTGATCTTGTCTCTGCATATGATGACTGACAAAATGTTGCCGGCAGGAGTGAACTTTTCATGCAGCATCTCCTCTGTGACCTCCGGAAGGAGATCCCCAACATACAGGGTTGCTGTACTGTGGCTGAGTGCGCTAGTGGCCATTATTAGCAGGGTCACTAAAATAAAGGAGATTGTAAGAAAAACACCTTGATAATAACATGTCAGCATTACATGGCAAGTTAAGTAAATAAGGCAGCACACTGCAGCGCTGAAAGATGCACCTGTTCACACTTAGTCTATGTTTGGATGTGCTGGTCAGGTTTTTGAAAAGCATTACATGGCAGTCACACGCCAAAGCTGGCCATGCACATTAGCCGCAGCCTGACCATAGCTTATCTACACCCCGAACAAAAGGACATTCAACAGGGCGGATCATTCTCTGCCCCCGTCCTCTGTTCAGGGTGAAGCTGGGGACCCCGATACACAGTATAAGGCCTGCCGATCCCGCCAAAGTCAGACAACATTTATCTAATGTGTATGAGCAGCTTTAAAGGGGCTATCTGGCGCTGTAACATTGATGGCTTATTCTTCGGAGAGGTCATCAATGTCTGATTACTGGGGGTGCGACACCCGGTACCCAACCGATCCTGGCGGTGGCGGTGGCGGCTGGAAGTGCTGAGTTGTGGCTCTGTCCAGAACAGCTCCATCGACAGTATAGTGGCCACGGCCAGGTACTGCACATGCCTTCTCTATTGAATAGTATGTGCATGTGTCACTATTCTGTAGACAAAGCTGTGCTGTGCAGCTCCATAACTGAGCAGTTCCGGCTGCCGACGACACCAGGAAGGGCTGATCTCCGGGGGTACTTACCAATCAGACATTCATCACCTACCCTAAGGATAGTCCATCAATGTTAAAGTCCCAGACACATGCTTTAAAGAACTGGTAGATTTCACCGCTTCACTAAAACAAAGTCAAATTGACATCTTGGTTTTTTTTATTCTTGTATTTATGGGTAAATATAATTTTTACAGTAAAATGTAATTTAGTATGTTGAGCCGTTTGGTTTCTACAGCCTCTATGTATCACAGTACATGTAATACTGCAAAACGAGGTAACTGTGAATCCACCAGTGAGCTCATCTGAAGGCCGAATAATTAATTGTCCAAGTTAATTTACACATCAATAATAAAACATACTGATCAGCTAGGCAATTATTAAACTGCGTGCTAAATCAAAGAGTGTTTTGATTCTTTTCAATAAAAAGTTATAACTTTATTAATACAGACAAATACAAAAAATAAAACAATGCCTTAAAACCGTACAGATAAATGTAATGGCAGGTAGGTGTAGAGCAAAATATAATACTAGTGAGGGAGCAAGAGATAAAATAAACATTCCTGGATACAACAAATTTTTCAACAATAGAGCATGCTGAGAAAATACCTCCACTAACTTCAAATCACCAATTGATGAGGAATTTCAATATTAAAGTCATCTATTTACTTATAATTATACTGACTAAAGCGAGATGAAGAAATAGAGGCTCAAACCGCATGCTCTATTGAAATGTTGCTAAATAAATCCTGAACCAAAGTGCTATCAAATGTATGCACTTAGTAATGATAGTGCTTAAAATATGGATTAAACACCCGTACATATGCTGATAGATATTTTCCTTTGTTACAGAGCGAGGGTCTTCAGGTGGGTTACCAGAATAATAAATTATTCCAACAACCTGTGTGTTTATTTCATTAAAAGACTTTGTAATAATGTGTGTGTTTTTTTAACCCTTTACTACTATTGGATTAATAATGGATAGGTGTCATAATTGACGTCTCTCCATTATTAATTAGGCTTAATGTCCCCTTACAATAGCAAGATGACATTAACCCTTCATTACCCCATATCCCACCGCTACACGGGAATGGGAAGAGAGTGGCCAAGTGCCAGAATAGGCGCATCTTCCAGATGTGCCTTTTCTGGGGCGGCTGGGGGCAGGTGTTTTTAGCCGGGGGGGGGGGGGGGGGGCAATAACCGTGGACCCTCTCCAGGCTATTAATATCTGCCCTCAGTCACTGGCTTTACTACTCTGGCGGAGAAAATTGCGTGGGAGCCCACGCCAATTGTTTCCGCCATTTAACCCTTTAATTTAATAGCTAGAGCGCCCAAATTTTGCACATACTAACATTAGTAGTGTGGAATATGCAAGAAAAAATGGTGATATGAGATGGTTTACTGTATGTAGACATGTCTCATATCATGTCGGGTTTAGGAAGGAGATAGCAAAAGACGGCAATTGAATTACCGGCTTTCTGCTATATCGCGCTGGATGAAATATTAATATATATACATACATGTGTCTCACTGACATACATACATATATATATATATAGACAGTATATATGTTTTTATTATTTTTTGAGCACATGGATCCATTGTACGGCTGCCATACGGATTACATACGGAGGATGCCATGCACAGAATACGCTGACACACCCTGCCTACGGAGGAGCTACGGACCACGATTTTGGGGACTTTTCTGCGTATTACAGCCGTAAATTACGGAGCGTATTGTCTTACGCCGAGTGTGACGCCGGCCTGACATGTGGCGCTGATTAGAGAACTTACGATTCTAGAATTCTTCACTTTCCTCCGCAAAGATTTCAGGTTGTGCCGACTTTGGACTCACAGACTCTGCACAATATGTCGGTAATCACCTTGTTCCTATCTTGTCTCCAGTCAGATCCTGATGGCGGCTCCTGGTAAACTGTCACTGTCAGGGCACAGCATGGCCGCCTCATGGTGCCAACTGATGCCCACGCGAGGAGCGGGCAGTTACTACGGGGCCGACACGTGTCTGGATCCCCCTTATAATAAAGCATTTTATGCCATAAATGTGCACCAATCAAATAAGACTTCTCCTTTCTGGATCATCACTTATTATATGTTTACGCACTTGTGTGCTCGTGCCTACGGCAGGACGATGGGGGGAGGGGGGGCGGCACGGGAGCAAGTTTTCTTTCTGGTCTTTTTTTTTTTTAAATTAGAGTCCGGAGCCGCCTCCCCCCGCCCCGGGCTCCTCCCCCCGCCCCGGGCCCCTCCCACTTCCCGCCTCCTTGAAGACGTCATACTCACCTACTCCAGCGAAGCCTGGTCTCAGGCTAGAGGCTAAATCCAAGGCGGCTAAAGGACCTCTGGTGACGTCACGCCCATGTGACCGGAAGGGGCGGCGCCTCTCCCTCCATAGAGCAGACAGGAGAAACGGAAGCTGTGGACGTCATGGCGGGATTTCGAGGACTGTGTGCAGGATTTGGGGTGTTTTGGGTTCCTCCTCCATAGTCACAGACCAGGTAAGTGGGAGTCTGCCTGGGGGAGAAAGGGGTGATGTTGCTTGCATGGGGCTGCACGCTGGACGGTGGGGGGATCTGCCTGGGGGAGAAAGGGGTGATGTTGCTTGCATGGGGCTGCATGTGCGTGCTGGACGGTGGGGGCATCTGCCTGGGGAGAAAGGGGTGATGTTGCTTGCATGGGGCTGCATGTGCATGCTGGACGGTGGGGGCATCTGCCTTTGGAGAAAGGGGTGATGTTGCTTGCATGGGGCTGCATGTGCATGCTGGAACGGGGGCATCTGCCTGGGGAGAAAGGGGTGATGTTGCTTGCATGGGGCTGCATGCGCGTGCTGGAACGGGGGCATCTGCCTGGGGAGAAAGGGGTGATGTTGCTTGCATGGGGCTGCATGCGCGTGCTGGAAGGGGGGGATCTGCCTGGGGAGAAAGGGGTGGTGTTGCTTGCATGGGGCTGCATGTGCGTGCTGGACGGTGGGGGGATCTGCCTGGGGGAGAAAGGGGTGATGTTGCTTGCATGGGGCTGCATGCGCGTGCTGGAAGGGGGGATCTGCCTCGGGAGAAAGGGGTGATGTTGCTTGCATGGGGCTGCATGAGCATGCTGGACGGTGGGGGGATCTGCCTGGGGAGAAAGGGGTGATATTGCTTGTATGGGGCTGCATGTGCATGCTGGACGGTGGGGGGGATCTGCCTGGGGAGAAAGGGGTGATATTGCTTGTATGGGGCTGCATGAGCATGCTGGACGGTGGGGGGATCTGCCTGGGGAGAAAGGGGTGATATTGCTTGTATGGGGCTGCATGTGCATGCTGGACGGTGGGGGGGATCTGCCTGGGGAGAGAGGGGTGATGTTGCTTGCATGGGGCTGCATGTGCATGCTGGACGGTGGGGGGATCTGTGTGCGGGGGGGGGGGGGGGGTGTCTACCTGCAGAATGGGGCTGATGTTACTCGCATGGGTCTGCATGGTGTGGGGGGCTGATGTCACGCGTTGTGCAGGTCAGTGTGTGATGTCTCTTGCGGTGGGGGGTGCAGGGATGTATAGCGCTACGTGTGTGTGTGGGGGGGGGGGGGGACAGGGGAGGGGATGAATGATGATGGAGATTTGAGGGATTGATATTAACATGAGAATCTGCCTGATGGTGCGGAGTCCGTCCTGTTTTATTTATTTTTTTTTACATAAAACGTTTTCTCATTAATATTATTGGGCACACATGACGTCAGGTTGATGACTGTCCTATGACCTCTGGGAGCGACACTGCGTGATAACAATGTCTCCAGATCCCGGGCTTTATTGTCCTCGCACGCTGTGCTGGTCAGTATTAGCCCGGAGGCCACTGGTGGCGGCCACTACTTGTGTCCAGGTTTCTGCATGATTTTTTTTTTCTGTTTTATTCTAGGTATTGTCGCTTTTCCCCATCCAGTGACCTCCCTGCAGATGTCATCTCATCACTGGACTTCTCTTCACCAAGTGGAATGCTGGAGCCCCCACAATCCATGCGAGGACCCAAAGGGATGACACTGTGGGCGTCTGATAATGTCAGAGAGACGAGTATAATTCCTAAAAGAAAAAACACCAAAACCTCCCTTTCTCTCCATTTATATTGCTAGGGTCTGTGTCCCCGCCCCGTCCGCTCCTCTGTGTCCCCGCCCCGTCCGCTCCTCTGTGTCCCCGCCCCGTCCGCTCCTCTGTGTCCCCGCCCCGTCCGCTCCTCTGTGTCCCCGCCCCGTCCGCTCCTCTGTGCCCCCGCCCCGTCCGCTCCTCTGTGTCCCCGCCCCGTCCGCTCCTCTGTGTCCCCGCCCCGTCCGCTCCTCTGTGCCCCCGCCCCGTCCGCTCCTCTGTGCCCCCGCCCCGTCCGCTCCTCTGTGCCCCCGCCCCGTCCGCTCCTCTGTGCCCCCGCCCCGTCCGCTCCTCTGTGCCCCCGCCCCGTCCGCTCCTCTGTGTCCCCGCCCCGTCCGCTCCTCTGTGCCCCCGCCCCGTCCGCTCCTCTGTGCCCCCGCCCCGTCCGCTCCTCTGTGTCCCCGCCCCGTCCGCTCCTCTGTGTCCCCGCCCCGTCCGCTCCTCTGTGTCCCCGCCCCGTCCGCTCCTCTGTGTCCCCGCCCCGTCCGCTCCTCTGTGTCCCCGCCCCGTCCGCTCCTCTGTGTCCCCGCCCCGTCCGCTCCTCTGTGCCCCCGCCCCGTCCGCTCCTCTGTGCCCCCGCCCCGTCCGCTCCTCTGTGCCCCCGCCCCGTCCGCTCCTCTGTGTCCCCGCCCCGTCCGCTCCTCTGTGCCCCCGCCCCGTCCGCTCCTCTGTGCCCCCGCCCCGTCCGCTCCTCTGTGCCCCCGCCCCGTCCGCTCCTCTGTGCCCCCGCCCCGTCCGCTCCTCTGTGCCCCCGCCCCGTCCGCTCCTCTGTGCCCCCGCCCCGTCCGCTCCTCTGTGCCCCCGCCCCGTCCGCTCCTCTGTGCCCCCGCCCCGTCCGCTCCTCTGTGCCCCCGCCCCGTCCGCTCCTCTGTGTCCCCGCCCCGTCCGCTCCTCTGTGTCCCCGCCCCGTCCGCTCCTCTGTGTCCCCGCCCCGTCCGCTCCTCTGTGTCCCCGCCCCGTCCGCTCCTCTGTGTCCCCGCCCCGTCCGCTCCTCTGTGTCCCCGCCCCGTCCGCTCCTCTGTGTCCCCGCCCCGTCCGCTCCTCTGTGTCCCCGCCCCGTCCGCTCCTCTGTGTCCCCGCCCCGTCCGCTCCTCTGTGTCCCCGCCCCGTCCGCTCCTCTGTGTCCCCGCCCCGTCCGCTCCTCTGTGTCCCCGCCCCGTCCGCTCCTCTGTGTCCCCGCCCCGTCCGCTCCTCTGTGTCCCCGCCCCGTCCGCTCCTCTGTGTCCCCGCCCCGTCCGCTCCTCTGTGTCCCCGCCCCGTCCGCTCCTCTGTGTCCCCGCCCCGTCCGCTCCTCTGTGTCCCCGCCCCGTCCGCTCCTCTGTGTCCCCGCCCCGTCCGCTCCTCTGTGTCCCCGCCCCGTCCGCTCCTCTGTGTCCCCGCCCCGTCCGCTCCTCTGTGTCCCCGCCCCGTCCGCTCCTCTGTGTCCCCGCCCCGTCCGCTCCTCTGTGTCCCCGCCCCGTCCGCTCCTCTGTGTCCCCGCCCCGTCCGCTCCTCTGTGTCCCCGCCCCGTCCGCTCCTCTGTGTCCCCGCCCCGTCCGCTCCTCTGTGTCCCCGCCCCGTCCGCTCCTCTGTGTCCCCGCCCCGTCCGCTCCTCTGTGTCCCCGCCCCGTCCGCTCCTCTGTGTCCCCGCCCCGTCCGCTCCTCTGTGTCCCCGCCCCGTCCGCTCCTCTGTGTCCCCGCCCCGTCCGCTCCTCTGTGTCCCCGCCCCGTCCGCTTGAGAGAGGAATTTTGTGTTAAAGGGAACCTGTCACCCCCAAAATTGACGTTGAGCTCAGCCCACCGGCACCAGGGTCTTATCTCCAGCATTCTGTAATGCATTCTGTAATGCTGTAGATAAGCCCCCGATGTATCCTCAAAGATGACAAAAAGAGGTTATATTATTTTCACCTGGGCGGTCCGATCCTGGGCCTCCCATCTTGATAGGATGACGTCCTCTTCTTGTCTTCACGCTGTGGTGCGCAGGCGCCGGGAAAGGTCAGAGAGGCCTGGGGCCTGCGCACTGCAGTACTTTGCGCTGGAGCCGCAGCGTGAAGACAAGAAGAGGACGTCGTCTGATGAAGATTGGAGGCGCCGGACCGCGATGCCCATCGGACCGGACCTGGACTGTCCCTTGGTGAGTATAATATAACCTCTTTTTCTCATTTTTAATTATTTTTATTTTTGGATACATCGGCGGGTTATCTACAGCATTCCAGAATGCATTACAGAATGCTGCAGATAAGCCCCTGATACTGGTGGGCTTAGCTCGCCCTCGATTTTGGGGGTGACAGGTTCCCTTTAAGCACCACAATACTGTTTTTGCAGCTAAAGCACAGGGGACTTTGGTACAAAATGTGTTTTGCTTTTTGTCATTAATTTGTCTTTAATGTTTAACCCCTTTACCCCCAAGGGTGGTTTGCACGTTAATGACCGGGCCAATTTTTACAATTCTGACCACTGTCCCTTTTATGAGGTTATAACTCTAGAACGCTTCTACAGATCGTGACATATTGTACTTCATGATGGTGCTAAAATTTCTTAAATATAACTTGCGGTTATTTGTGGGGAAAAAAACGGAAATTTGGCGAAAATTTTGAAATTTCGCAATTTTCCAACTTTGAATTTTTATGCCCTTAAATCACAGAGATATGTCACACAAAATACTTAATAAGTAACATTTCCCACATGTCTACTTTACATCAGCACAATTTTGGAACCAAAATTTTTTTTTTTGTTAGGGAGTTATAAGGGTTAAAAGTTGACCAGCAATTTCTCATATTTACAACACCATTTTTTTTTTTAGGGACCACATCACATTGAAGTCATTTTGAGGGGTCTATATGATAGAAAATACCCAAGTGTGACACCATTTCAAAAACTGCACCCCTCAAGGTGCTCAAAACCACATTCAAGAAGTTTATTAACCCTTCAGGTGTTTCACAGGAATTTTTGGAATGTTTAAATAAAAATGAACATTTAACTTTTTTTCACACAAAATTTATTTCCGCTCCAATTTGTTTTATTTTACCAAGGGTAACAGGATAAAATGGACCCCAAACGTTGTTGTACAATTTGTGCTGAGTACGCTGATACCCCATATCTGGGGGTAAACCACTTGTTGGGCGCATGGCAGAGCTCGGAAGGGAAGGAGTGCCATTTGACTTTTCAATGCAAAATTGACAGGAATTGAGATGGGACGCCATGTTGCGTTTGGAGAGCCCCTGATGTGCCTAAACATTGAAACCCCCCACAGGTGACACCATTTTGGAAAGTAGACCCCTTAAGGAACTTATCTAGATGTGTGGTGAGCACTTTGACCCAACAAGTGCTTCACAGAAGTTTATAATGCAGAGCCGTGAAAATAAAAAAATAATTTTTGTGAAAAAATATGATCTTTTCGCCCCCAAATTTTTATTTTTCCAAGGATAAGAGAAGAAATTGGACCCCAAAACTTGTTGTAATAATAATAATAATCTTTATTTATATAGCGCCAACATATTCCGCAGCACTTTACAATTAAGCGGGGACATATACCGACAAATTCAATACAAGTTAAGAGAATTTAAACAGTGACATTAGGAGTGAGGTCCCTGCTCGCAAGCTTACAATCTACAAGGAAATGGGGGGGACACAATAGGTGAAAAGTGCTTGTTATTTCAGGTCTGGCAATTATAATAAATAGGGATTTTCATATGAAGCTGCATGATCCGGTCATCAGCCCGTGTGTTTAAGTGCAATAGTCAAGTATCAAGTGCAGTTAGTCAAGTATCAAGTGCAGTTATCATGTGTATGGAGGGTGTGGAGACAGATGAGTAGTAGGGTGCAGATTCACATGCAGATAATATTTGGAAGGAGGGAACAGGACAAAGTTAGTTTACTGAGTAGTTGATGTGGTAGGCTTGTTTGAAGAGATGGGTTTCCAGAGCGCGCTTGAATAGGTTGGGGCGAGGTATCAGTCTGATCGTCTGGGGAAGTGCATTCCAGAGAGCTGGCGCAGCATGAGAGAAGTCTTGGAGACGGAGGTGTGAGGTTCGGATTACGGGGGATGTTAGTCTTAGGTCATTTGTACAACGGAGGGCACATGTAGGGCGATAGACAGAGATGAGAGAGGAGATATAAGGCGGTGCAGAACTGCGGAGGGCTTTGTGGGTGAGAGAGATGAGTTTATACTGGACCCTGTAGCGAATGGGTAGCCAGTGTAATGACTGGCACAAGATGGAGGCATCGGTGAAGCGGTTGGACAGAAATATGACCCTGGCTGCCCCATTTAAGATGGATTGGAGAGGAGAAAGTTTGGTAAGAGGGAGACCGATCAGAAGAGAGTTGCAGTAGTCCAGATGAGAATGAATGAGAGCGACAGTAAGAGTCTTAGCAGTTTCAAAGGTGAGAAAATGTTAGATTCTGGAGATGTTTTTAAGACGCAGGGGACAAGAGCGAGTGAGTGATCGGTTATAGGGAGTAAAGGAAAGTTCGGTGTCGAATATGACCCCAAGACAGCGGGCATGCTGTTTGGGAGTTATGGTTGAACCCTCCAGGGTAATTTCGATGTTGGGTAGAGTGAGGTTAGTAGAATGAAGAAACACAAGAAGTTCAGTTTTGGAGAGATTTAGTTTCAGATAGAGGGAGGACATGATGTTAGAGACGGCAGACAGACAATCCTTGGTGTTTTGAATTAGATTGGGGGTGATGTCAGGGGAAGAAGTGTATAATTGGGTGTCGTCAGCATAGAGATGGTACTGGAACCCAAATCTGCTGATTGTTTGTCCAATAGGGGCAGTGTATAGAGAAGAAGAGGGGGCCCAGGACTGAGCCCTGCGGAGCCCCGATAGTAAGGGGACGAGGAGAGGAAGAGGAGCCGGCAAAAGATACAGTGAAGGAGCGGTCAGAGAGGTAGGAGGAGAACCAGGAGAGGGCTGTGTCCTTGAGGCCTATGGAGAGGAGCATGGTGAGAAGGAGCTGGTGATCCACAGTATCAAATATGACAGATCCAGGAGAATCAGCAGAGAGCAATGACCTTTGGATTTAGCTGTTATTGGGTTATTAGAGACTTTAGTGAAGGCAGTTTCAGTGGAGTGTAAAGAGCGGAAACCAGATTGTAAGGGGTCGAGAAGAGCGTTATCCGAGAGATAGCGGATTAGACGGGAGTGGACCAAGCTTTCCAGGAGTTTAGAGATGAAGGAAAGGTTAGAGACAGGTCTGTAGTTAGCTGTGCAGTTCTGGTCCAGGGATGGCTTTTTAAGTAAAGGGTGTTGTGGCTGGTAATTCAGTACCACAATGGACATAGAAGTCAGAGCACATACAGTGATCTGACAATAACCCAAAAACATAGAACGAGCTCTGAGACGTGGGAACTCTGCTGACCGCAATCCCTAATCCTCTCCAACCACACTAGAGGCAGCCGTGGATTGCACCTAACGCTCCCTATGCAACTCGGCACAGCCTGAGAAACTAGCTAGCCTGAAGATAGAAAATAAGCCTACCTTGCCTCAGAGAAATACCCCAAAGGAAAATGCAGCCCCCCACATATAATGACTGTGAGTTAAGATGAAAAGACAACCGTAGAGATGAAATAGATTTAGCAAAGTGAGGCCCGACTTTCTGAACAGAGCGAGGATAGGAAAGGCAACTTTGCGGTCAACACAAAACCCTACAAACAACCACGCAAAGGGGACAAAAAGACCCTCCGTACAGACTAACAGCACGGAGGTACACCCTCTGCGTCCCAGAGTTTCCAGCAAGCAAGAAAAACCAAATAAACAAGCTGGACAGAAAAAACAGCAAACAAAAAAAAACACAAGAGCAACTTAGCTATGCAGAGCAGCAGGCCACAGGAACGATCCAGGAGGAAGCAAGTCCAATACTAGAACATTGACTGGAGGCAAGGATCAAAGCACTAGGTGGAGTTAAATAGAGCAGCACCTAACGACTTCACCACATCACCTGAGGAAGGAAACTCAGAAGCCGCAGTACCACTCTCCTGCACTAACGGAAGCTCATAGAGAGAATCAGCCGAAGTACCACTTGTGACCACAGGAGGGAGCTCTGCCACAGAATTCACAACAAAAGGGGTAATGATGGCATGTTTAAATGAGGAGGGAAAGATGCCTGAGGAAAGAGAGAGGTTAAATATTTTAGTCAGGTGAGTGGTGACCACTGGTGACAGAGACTGCAGGAGAGGTGAAGGAATTGGGTCACTATTGCAGGTTGTAGGCCGAGCAGAAGTGAGGAGCTTGGAAACTTCTTCTGAAACAGGCTCAAAGATGTCTAGTGAGCTTGAGGTGCGGCAGGGAAGGGGATCCAGGCACTGAGGAGATTGGGCTGAGATATCCTGATGGATGTGGTTGATTTTTTTCTAGGAAATAAGTGGCCAGATCCTCGCCACTGGGATTGGAGATGGGGGCCTGTACATTAGGTTTCAGGAGGGAGTTTAAGGTTTCAAAAAGTCATTTTGGGTTGTTGGATAGTGAGGTGATGAGTGGTGAAGTAGGATTGTTTGGCCAGAGAAAGGGCAGAGTTATAGGTTTTGAGCATGAACTTATAGTGGATGAAGTCTTCTGCGAAGAGAGATTTTCTCCACTGCCGCTTTGCACACCTTGAGCAACGCTGAAGAAAGCATGTTTGCATAGTGTGCCAGGGCTGCCGTTGTCTGTGTTGGGTCTTTCTGCGTGTAGAAGGTGCTGCTTCATCCAGGGCATTCTTCAGTGTAATATTGAAGTGTGACAATGCCAAGTCTGGACAGGAGAGTGAGGAGATGGGGGCTAAAGATGTGTGGAGATTGTCCATAAGCTGCTGGGTATTAATGGTACGTGTATTCCGATAAGTGTGGTAAGTGGCGGTGTCCCGGGTGAGGAGACAATTGTTGACAGAGAAGGATAGAAGGTTGTGGTCCGAGAGCGGGAGAGTGGAGTTAGTAAAGTCGTGCAGCGATCCGGGACGGGAGAAAACCAGGTCCAGAGTATTCCCATCCTCATGTGTAGGAGAATTGGTAAACTGTGAGGTTGAATGAAGAAGTTAGAGAGAGAAGATGAGGCAGATTGGGAGAGGGGATCATTGATGGGGATGTTAAAGTCTCCCATGATGAAGGTGGGGATGTCACAGGATAGAAAGTGAGTAAGCCAGGTGGCAAAGTGGTCTAGAAACAGGCGGGGGGAGCCTGGAGGGCGATAAACAACCGCCACCCGCAAGTGGAAGGGCTTATAGAGTCTGACGTCGTGGACTTCAAAGGAAGGAAATGTAAGGGGGATGACCTGGAAAGCACATTGTGATGAAAGGAGTAAACCAACACCTCCACCCTGTCTGTTCTCAGGTCTGGTGGTATGTGAAAATTTCAGCCCACCAAACGAGAGAGCGGCAGCGGCGGTGGTGTCTGAGTGCTGGATCCAGGTTTCTGTAATAGCCAGAAGGTTAAGGGAACTAGAGAGGAAAAGATCGTGAATGTAAGTTAGTTTGTTACACACAGACCGTGCATTCCAGAGAGCACAGTGGAAAGCAGTAGGAGAAGGCTTACACTGAATGTTAATAAGATTAGCAGGGTTTCTATATGTAGCTGGAGGAGAGTAATGTATGCTGGTGGAGGGAGGTCCAGGGTTTGGGGACATGTTACCTGCAGCTAGTAGAAGGAGAAAAACAGAAACAGCAGGTGGTGGGATGATTTGTATGAACGTTTTGAGTGCTGCATGGCGGTAGTGGCTGGTTTGGAGTGGGTAAGAAATGTCAGTAGAGCCTCAGAGTTATACATGGGAGAAGGGAGGGGTGGATATGCAGCGCCCCAGAGATCTGGTCGTTGCAGTATGTCACTCTGCCACTAAGGGGACTGATGGTACGTCTGATGGCACTAAAGGAGTTCTGACCAGGTATCACCAGCACACATTACACTTCACACTCCGGCCACTCATTACACTTCACACTCCGGCCACTAGGGGGAGAAAAAGGCTTTATTTATTGGGCCACTCACACTTGTAAAACTAGGGGTTGGATAGGAAGTTAGTGAGAAGCTGACTGGGTTGGATTCAGGCAACATCCTGTGGCAGGGGGTGTTGCAGGGAGAAGACACAGGGGGGTCCCTGTCAGGCGTGGGAACCTGGCAGGTACCTAGCGAACAGAGCAGAACGTTACGGAACCGCGCCTGCACACCCCGCGGCGGTATCCTAAGAGAGAGACACGAAGAGAAGGATATTGTGGAACAGTGAGAAACGAGATCAAGCACAAAGGAGAGCCAGTAGGAGTCGTGCCGTGAGACCGAGGCAACATCCTACTGAGGCGCGTGGCCGGAACACCGCGGGAGTAACTGACTCTAGGCCTTACTTCGAACTCCGCAGGACAGTTAATTATAGGTTGGCTGTCTACCTTACATTTCCTACGAAGACATAGGGGGCAACGCGTGGAGAGGGGTGTCTCTAGGATCCCGGAAGAGCTCCGAGCCTTCCCATCATACGGGTGCGTCCTAGCCATAACATACCTGGGGGACGAGAAACTAGAAACATCTGGAACTAAAGAGCGAGAGCTGTAGAGAACGAACGAGAACAGCAGTTGTGAGGACTATTCCAAATGCTCAGCAGGGTAGCACTACAACACACAGGCGCTAGTGGTAGGCAACGGTTTCCACCTGCGAAGGGAACTCTGGATGTGCCCATCGGACCGACCGGTCTCAGACAGCCCTGTTAACCGTGCTCTGGATTGAGGATCCTGAAGTCTTCAGTAAAGAAGTAAAGAGACTGCAACCTTGTGTCCTCTTTATTGACTGCACCTTACACCATCACCATCTACCTTATTGGGAAAGAAAAAAAATTAGCTTTGAACACTTTAAATCAGAAACCAAAAACAGGGAAAAAATAAAAACACAGGAGTGATGGATGGATAAAATACCCTGAGCAAAGCTTGCTAGATATGAATCTGTTCACACTTGCGCATGGAAGATGGAAGTGATGGAAGAATTGAACCATCTGTACCAGATCACAACATCTCGGACAACACCTTACCACCCTCAGGGAAATAGAGCCTGTGAACAGTTCAACCGCACTCTTATACGATACGATACACTTTATTGATCCCGTGGGAAATTATGGTATCACAGCAGCACGACTTAAATCATAAAAATCATAAAGGAATTACATAGTTGACATTACAGTTTGTTGACAGAAGAACATTATACATTAGAATAGGACATACACAACAAGTGAACTGAAATGTAGAGAAATAAGTAGACATTCACCTTGGTGGTTTAACCCTAATGTTATTGTTCATAATTGCCATACATAAGAAGGAAAAATATAGGAAATCGTTTGTGCCAAATGCCATGGGGCACAAACGATTTCCTATATTTTTCCTTCTTACACCTCAGAAGTATTAGCCGGTTACTGAAGGTGCTCTTCTGTCTCATGAATAGCTCATATAATGGATGTGCATTATTGTTCATAATTGCCATACACTTTCTCAGAGTTCTTTTCTCCACTACCTCCCCAAAAGAGTCCAGATTGCAGCCGACAGCAGAACTTGCCTTCTTAATAATCTTATTCAGCTTATTAGCATCAGAGGCCTGCACACTACTACCCCAGCACGTGATTGCAAAAAAGATGGCACTTGCCACCACAGATTGGTAGAACATTTCTAACATTTTGCTATACAGATGTTAAGAACGCTGGAGGAAGAGCCCGGAGGCCTGAATTCGTAGCTGAGTTAGTGTGGGTGTAGTTTACTGAAAGACACCCGTAAAATGTATAACCTTTATTCAATATCAATTCAGATTCACATAGTGTAAATACCCCTCAATATAATTGCCTATATAGCCCCGAGGCCTAAATTCGTAGCTGAGTTAGTGTGGGTGTACAACAACCGAATACATCGCACCATCGGTTACACTCCTTATACCTTGTTGTTCGGTGACCCAGGAAGTGACATTACCGACTGGAGCTGGACCCAGAGGAGGACTACCCATGGACGGGGGTGTCTACCTGGGTCCGAGAACATTGTAATCGCCTGCAGACTTTAAAGACCAGATTACAGGAAATGGAGCATTCAGAAACTACCCCTCTGCGAGAGACAGCTCTTCAAGCTAGGGACCGGGTGTTGGTTCGAGATAAACGCCCTCAAGATAAGCTGGAGTACCGGTGGGAGAATATTCTGTATCAGGTGAAGCGATGAATCAACTCCGAAGGGCCCGTCTAAGAGCTCCAACCTGAAGGGGAAGAAAACGCTTCCACTCGTATAGTCCACCGAAACATGCTTCAACTCTGTCAAGAGATCCTGACCGAATAGAGGAGGTGCAAGATGCTCCCGAAGTACCCCCATCAGACATTTCTGATTGTGAAGAAGAGGAAGATCCTGAATAGCCGCCTGTGAGACAAAGAGAGGCGAGAGCTTGCAGTCCCTATAATGGCTGTACCGTTGGAAATGGGCATGTCCCCGCCCTCACTGTACAACTCGTCTACCCAATTGGACTCAGCTACTCTTTCTGACTTGCAGCGCTCCGAATAGGCAACAGCCGGAATACCCCCCAACCGATACAATCAAGACCAATTTATTTGGCAACAAATTGTTCAAGGAATTGAAGAATGTCAATGTACTTTACAGGAACTCTTATCCATGGAGTGGTGAGGAAAAGGAAAGGGAGAGTGTAAGAAGATAGACCAGACCTGACTGGGGTACCTCTCTTGCATCGGCTTCGAAACCATCGGGGCTGTCACCATTGTTGCCTGGGGAAAGTTTTCTAACCCGGACTGACCTTTGCACTTGACAGCAGGGGGCAGGACCATGATAAAAGGCTCCGTGTGGGAAAGAGAGGGTAGACTTGGTGGGAAGACAGAGCGCGCAGCAGGGGAAGGTTTGTGCTCCATCCTATGAGCATTGTGTGAGCACAGGCCCGCGCTAGAGATTCCCTGTGTCCAGTTACACTGACTTTGGACAGACTTCTGACGGGTGCCCGTTGGCCCCTGTTACTGCTAGTTACAGACGTTTCGGGCCGGTGGATACTGTGCCCATTCTGCCTAAGACAAACCGGGTGACTCAACCATAACTGCGTTATTGCTCACCTGTATACCCCCGCCGAGATGAGTCACGCTACGGCGGTGTAACAGACTGTGCTGCACCCCGTATGACGAACCTAGGATCCAGGACCCCACTTGGAACAAAGAGGACTCATCCCCATCACCGGGAACTGGAGCTCCAGCTTCGACAGAACTAAACCGGAGTCATCATGCACCAGTTGCGCAGGCACCACCGTTGGAACTTAAAGGGAACCTGTCACCTGAATTTGGCGGGACCGGTTTTGGGTCATATGGGCGGAGTTTTCGGGTGTTTGATTCACCCTTTCCTTACTCGCTGTCTGCATGCTGGCTGCAATATTGGATTGAAGTTCATTCTATGTCCTCCGTAGTACACACCTGCACAAGGCAAGATTGCCTTATGCAGGCGTGTACTACGGAGGATAGATAATGAACTTCAATCCAATATTTCAGCCAGCATGCAGCCAGCGGGTAGGGAAAGGGTGAATCAAACACCCAAAAACTCCGCCCATATGACCCAAAACCGGTCCCGCCAAATTCAGGTGACAGGTTCCCTTTAAAGGCTCTGCAGCCAGGAAGCCGGCGGACTGATAAGTTTACCCTTTTATTAATAGTTGCTTAACCTGTTACCTCGCCCCGTATCCATATCTTGCCAATAACAACCCCCTATACATCCTGCTTAGTTCATTACCTCCCTGCGTGGCGTATACCCCTGTTAATAAACCTGTTAACTCTTGCTCTGCCTGCTGTCTGTTACTGCATCCTGTTACCTGTTGACACCTGCTCTACTCAGCATACATCAAATGTCCATTCCAACAGATGCTCAGTAGATTCTTGTCAATATGAACTGTTCTTCTCAGCACACAGTGACAATGCACTTTTTAATAAGCTCTGATCAAAAGCGACAAGCCGGCTTTAGAGCGCACTGTCATTGTACAGTGTCAGTAAAGAATGAGCGAGCAGAGGCCAGCGCCACCCCTACAAATGACATCACTTGCGATGGCGGGACTGGTCTCTGATTGCTCACTTTCTCCTTACAATGTGGACTGACTGTGCGCTCTGTTCTTAGCTCATCACTTCTGATCAGAGCTGGCGAGAGAGAAATGTTCTTTTTTTGGCTATTTTTGTTTTCTGATCTTTGGGGGCGCTTAGAATCAAAGAGTCGATCCCACCTTCAAAACAGAGGTTGAGCTATTTGGTGCACAACTATATTACAATGGATAATGGATCTTTTTGTGTTAACCCCTTTACCCCCAAGGGTGGTTTGCACGTTAATGACCGGGCCAATTTTTACAATTCTGACCACTGTCCTTTTATAAGGTCATAACTCTGGAACGCTTCAACGGATCCCGGTGATTCTGACATTGTTTTCTCGAGACATATTGTACTTCATGATAGTGGTAACATTTCTTTGATATTGATATATCAAATATATATATATATAAAATGAAAATTTGGCAAAAATTTCGCAATTATCCAACTTTGAATTTTTATGCAACTAAATCACAGAGATATTCAAAACAGAGGTGGAGGGCTCCATCTAATATAATCACAAAAGACAGGGGTTCAACCCACAGCATGACCTACAGTAAGATCCATAAACACCAAGAAAAAGATGTCATGCTATATAAAGGGGACCACCACACAATAACGAAAGTGTATTAAAAATAATAACTTCAAATACTTTATTATGTCGACCAAAAAGACACAAAACAACACACTACAATTTAAAAACATTTAAAAGAGACAAAAATAACATCATAGATTCCTATAAGGAACCTCCCCCTGGACACATGATATATAGTATATGATAGGAGTACAAATGACAAAATGATTGTTAGATCAAAGGTACAGCTGCTCTAGAAACACATTCGGACAGGTGACAAAACAGTACATAGCATAGCATATCAGTACAAAGTGAAAATAAGTATATATGCCTGGCCCAGTTCCCAGCACACAGTCATAGGCACTAGTACAAGAATATGTGGTCCTGTTATGAGGCCAGATGGTAGCTATAGAAATAAATCTAGCAAATATCCCAGATGTATACCATATACAACAAATATGTCCATATAGGCAAATAAAGACCAATATGTAGATGTATAGACGACGAATGTATCCCTTATGGACAGATAGTGACCAAGGGCTAGATAGAAAAGGTACACAGTATCTAGGATTAGTGAAGTAAATCACTTTAAACGCCCCCACATATATATCAGATGTATAGACAGCCAAGAGGTGATCAGCCTCTAATGCTGAAGTTCATTTATGGGGGTTGGCATTTGTCCCATATGCTAAGAAATTAGACTGAATGTTGTAATAGTCCTCAGCCTGGGCATGTAAACCTGAGGAAAACAGACTGGTACTGTTCTTAGGGACTATCTGGACCTGGTGAAGCTATCCAGAGCCCCACTATATATCGATACAGCCCCAATACACAATGTACGCAGCATATAGAAGAATAAGGCCCACTACATAGGGCAGAATGCTCCAGGCTAGAAGCAGCTATACCAATAGAACATGACCAAAAATACCCATCCTAATAGAGGTCCAGGGGGCAGAAGAAATTTTGAAATTTCGCAATTTTCCAACTTTGAATTTTTATGCCCTTAAATCACAGAGATATGTCACACAAGATACTTAATAAGTAACATTTCCCACATGTCTACTTTACATCAGCACAATTTTGGAACCAACATTTTTTTTAGGGAGTTATAAGGGTTAAAAGTTGACCAGCAATTTCTCATTTTTACAACACCATTTTTTTTTTTTAGGGACCACATCTCATTTGAAGTCATTTTGAGGGGTCTATATGATAGAAAATAACCAAGTGTGACACCATTCTAAAAACTGCACCCCTCAAGGTGCTCAAAACCACATTCAAGAAGTTCATTAACCCTTCAGGGGTTTCACAGGAATTTTTGGAATGTTTAAATAAAAATGAACATTTTAACTTTTTTTCACAAAAAATTTACTTCAACTCCAATTAGTTTTATTTTACCAAGGGTAACAGGAGAAATTGGACCCCAAAAGTTGTTGTACAATTTGTCCTGAGTACGCCGATACCCCATATGTGGGGGTAAAACATTGTTTGGGCGCATTGTAGAGCTCGGAAGGGAAGGAGGGCAATTTGACTTTTCAATGCAAAATTGACTGGAATTGAGATGGGACGCCATGTTGTGTTTGGAGAGCCCCTGATGTGCCTAAACATTGAAATCCCCCACAAGTGACACCATTTTGGAAAGTAGACCCCCTAAGGAACTTATCTAGATGCATGGTGAGTACTTTGACCCAATAAGTGATTCACAGAAGTTTATAATGCTGAGCCGTTAAAATAAAAAATCATATTTTTTCACAAAAATTATCTTTTTGCCCCCAATTTTTTATTTTCCCAAGGGTAGGAGAAGAAATTGGACCCCAAAAGTTGTTGTACAATTTATCCTGAGTACGCTGATACCCCATATGTGGGGGAAAACCACTGTTTGGGCGTATGGGAGAGCTCGGAAGGTAAGGAGTGCTGTTTGACAGGAATTGAGATGGGATGCCATGTTGCGTTTAGAGAGCCACTGATGTGCCTAAATATTGAAACCCCCCACAAGTGACACCATTTTGGAAAGTAGACCCCCTAAGGAACTAATCTAGATGTGTGGTGAGCACTTTGAACCCCTAAGTGTTTCACTACAGTTATAAAACAGAGCCGTGAAAATAAAAAATCTTTTTTTTTTTCCACAAAAAATTATTTTTTAGCCCCCAGTTTTGTATTTTCCCTAGGGTAACAGGAGAAGTTGGACCACAAAAGTTGTTGTTTAATGTGTCCTGAGTAGCTGATACCCCATATTTTGGGGTAAACCCCTGTTTGGGCCCACAGGAGAGCTCGGAAGAGAAGGAGCACTGTTTTACTTTTTCAACGCAGAATTGGCTGGAATTGAGATCAGACGCCATGTCGCGTTTGGAGAGCCCTTGATGTGCCTAAACAGTGGAAACCCCCCAATTATAACTGAAACCCTAATCCAAACACATCCCTATCCCTAATCCCAACGGTAACCCTAACCACACCCCTAACCTTGACACACCCCTAACCCTAATCCCAACCCTATTCCCAACCGTAAATGTAATCCAAACCCTAACTTTAGCCCCAACCCTAACCCTAACTTTAGCCCCAACCCTAACTGTAGCCTTAACCCTAGCCCCAGCCCTAACCCTAGCCCTAACCTTAACCCTAACCCTAACGGTAAAATGGAAATAAATACATTTTTTAAATTTTTCCCTAACTAAGGGGGTGATGAAGGGGGGTTTGACTTACTTTTATAGCGGGTTTTTTAGCGGATTTTTATGATTGGCAGCCGTCACACACTGAAAGACGCTTTTTATTGCAAAAAATATTTTTTGCGTTACCACATTTTGAGAGCTATAATTTTTCCATATTTTGGTCCACAGAGTCATGTGAGGTCTTGTTTTTTGCGGGATGAGTTGACGTTTTTATTGGTAACATTTTCGGGCATGTGACATTTTTTGATCGCTTTTTATTCAGATTTTTGTGAGGCAGAATGACCAAAAACCAGCTATTCATGAATTTCTTTTGGGGGAGGCGTTTATACCGTTCCGCGTTTGGTAAAATGGATAAAGAAGTTTTATTCTTCGGGTCAGTACGATTACAGCGATACCTCATTTATATCTTTTTATTTTTAGGTTTTGGCGCTTATATGATAAAAACTATGGTATAGAAAAAATAATTATTTTTGCATCGCTTTATTCTCAGGACTATAACTTATTTATTTTTTCGCTGATGATGCTGAATGGTGGCTCGTTTTTTGTGGGACAAGATGACGCTTTCAGCGGTACCATGGTTATTTATATCCGTCTTTTTGATCGCGTGTTATTCCACTTTTTGTTTGGCGGTATGATAATAAAGCGTTGTGTTTTGCCTTGTTTTTTTTTTTTATTTTACAGTGTTCACTGAAGGGGGTAATTAGCGGGACAGTTTTACAGGTCGGGACGTTACGGACGCATATATATATATATATGTATTAGTCAGAATTGGAACAGCATCACGTATTACCGCAGTTGTTCCCAACCAATGTTCAAATGGCTTCCAATAATAGAGATAAAAAAAGGAAAACAGCACAAAAATTAAACAAAAACGGGCTTTAATGCCTGAACGGCGTGGCAACGTTTCGGATATGGTATCCTTTCTCAAGCTTATATATATTTTTTAGGAATTTTTTTAAAAATTTTTTTACACATGTGAATATATTTTTTTTTTACACTATAACATTGCCCCAGAAGGGGCATCATGTTATAGTGTAAGATCGCTGATCTGACACTTTGCTGTGCACTGTGTCAGATCAGCGATCTGACGTGCACTCCTGGAGGCTTCCCGGCGCCTGCTCCGAGCAGGCGCTGTGAAGCCACCTCCCTGCAGGACGTCAGCTGCGATAGTCAGTTGACACCCGGCCACGATCGGCCGCGCTCCCCCCGTGAGCGCGGCCGATCGCTATGACGTACTATCCCGTCGAGGGTCAGATAGGCCCAGGTCACCTCGACGGGATAGTACATCTAAGGTCAGAGAGGGGTTAAAGTGGTGAAAAACAGATAATAGGGATGCGTGACTCCCTCTTAGGCTGCTTTCACACATCAGTTTTTTGCCATCCATCACAATCCATCGAATTGTGAAAAAAACGGATCCGTCGCAGATTGTGAAAAACTGATGCGACAGATGTTTATTTTTGCCGGATCTGACTAGCTGATCCAGCTAATTGGATCCTAAAAAAATCGGAGCATGCTCAGTTAAAAAACGGGATCAGTCGCCGAATCCGTCGCTGTCCGTTTTTTCGACGGACACAAAAAAAGTTACTATGTCGGTTTTCTCCGGGTGCCGGATAAACTATTTTCGACGGATCTGGCGAAAAGCGGATGAAATGTGAGGCCATCCCTCGCAATTAATTTGTCTTAAATGAAAAAAAACATAAAAGAGAATGAAGCAAAAAGCAAAACATTGATAATTTCACACAAAACTCCAAAAATGGGCCAGACAAAAGTATTGGCACCCTCAGCCTAATACTTGGTTGCACAACCTTTAGCCAAAATAACTGCGACCAACCGCTTCTGGTAACCATCAATGAGTTTCTTACAATGCTCTGCTGGAATTTTAGACCATTCTTCTTTGGCAAACTGCTCCAGGTCCCTGATATTTGAAGGGTGCCTTCTCCAAACTGCCATTTTTAGATCTCTCCACAGGTGTTCTATGGGATTCAGGTCTGGACTCATTGCTGGCCACCTTAGAAGTCTCCAGTGCTTTCTCTCAAACCATTTTCTAGTGCTTTTTGAAGTGTGTTTTGGGTCATTGTCCTGCTGGAAGACCCATGACCTCTGAGGGAGACCCAGCTTTCTCACACTGGGCCCTACATTATGTTGTAAAATTTGTTGGTAGTTTTCAGACTTCATAATACCATGCACACGGTCAAGCTATTCAATGCCAGAGGCAGCAAAGCAACCCCAAAACATCAGGGAACCTCCGCCATGTTTGACTGTAGGGACCGTGTTCTTTTCTTTGCCTCTTTTTTTTCTCCTGTAAACTCTATGTTGATTGACACGATAATGCAAAAAACCATAGCTGAGGGATTTTTGCACATCTGACCATGGTCCTGAAAGCATATGGCAGCTGTGACCCCTCTCTCTCTCTCTCTCTCCCCCACTGAATACAACAAACCAGCCCTAGGGCAGACACTGGGTAACTTGAAGCTTGTGTGTGAGCAGGGTGTGGCTTTAAACTGCAGGTGACCAATCCTGCAAAGCCACCTGTTGTTGTAGTCTAAGAACATAAATATCTCTGACCTCAGTACATTTCATTAACCAGCCCTTTAGTGATGTCACGAGGCTGCAGTTTATAAGTCTCTACACTTAACCCAGCCTTCAGTCTTACCTGAGGAGCTCTTACTGCCAGCTCCCTGATGAACTGGGATATTTGGAGCTCCGCCCACTAGCCTGGTTTTGCCTGAAATGACCTGAACACATGTAAGTGTTAACTTCTCATTTAATCCCTGTTATTTTATAATTACCCTTGTACATATTTTCAATTGTCTCATTTGTAACATCCTTGTAATATTTTGATAAACACTGCCTAATCTTTCGGAGTAAAATATTTAAACTACTAGTTTTGTTCTTCCTGCTCTAAAATGTACCCTAAGTCTTCTGAAGGGAATTACGTTACTGTTTTGGGTTAGCTTCGGACCCGTTTAATTGAAGCTAATGGCAGAATACCTTGTTTTGTGCTTTTGGGAGTTGTCATAGCGACGGCGGCGTTGATAATTATTGTTCCTGCCTGAGTGGGAGTAGTTATATCGCCTTGCTGCAGCGTGCCCAATAGCCAGTACCTAGCAGGCAGCCTTTCTGGCAACTAATTACCCTAGGTGCAGTACCTAATCTGACCTGAGGGTAAGGGGGCGCCAGAGAGCTGCAAGTTTGCAAGCGGAACTGTAAAGCGGGATATACATAAATCCCTGCAGTTCGTGTTCTATTGCAGAGCAGTGGGATAACTAAAATAAGCCCCTGCGGTAAACTAAGAGGTCAATAGCCTTGTGTGTGTTTTCATCACATTGTAGAAGTGGAGGAATAACTAAGATAAGCCACCCTTCACATGTGATAGCCGTCTGTTGGCCTAAAGACACCCCGATCCGTGACGGTCACGGTGTGAATCGTGACATTGATGCCTTTGCCCAAAAAGCTCTACTTTTGTCTCATCTGACCAGAGAACATTCTTCCAAAACGTTTTAGGCTTTCTCAGGTAAGTTTTGGCAAACTCCAGCCTGGCTTTTTTATGTCTCGGGGTAAGAAGTGGGGTCTTCCTGGGTCTCCTACCATACTGCCCTTTACTTTTGTACCCTCGGACTGCAGGGCAGCTTGAACTTGTTTAGATGTTAGTTGAGGATCTTTATCCAACATCCGCACAATCTTGCGTTGAAATCTCTTGTCAATTTTCCTTTTCCGTCCACATCTAGGGAGGTTAGCCACAGTGACATGGGCTTTACACTTCTTGATGACACTGCGCACGGTAGACACAGGAACATTCAGGTCTTTGGAGATGGACTTGTAGCCTTGAGATTGCTCATGCTTCCTCACAATTTGGTTTCTCAAGTCCTCAGACAGTTCTTTGGTCTTCTTTCTTTTCTCCATGCTCAATGTGGTACACACAAGGACACAGGACAGAGGTTGAGTCAACTTTAATCCATGTCAACTGGCTGCAAGTGTGATTTAGTTATTGCCAACACCTGTTAGGTGCCACAGGTAAGTTACAGGTGCTTTTAATTACACTAATTAGAGAAGCATCACATGATTTTTGTAACAGTGCCAATACTTTTGTCCACCTCCTTTTTTATGTTTGGTGTGGAATTATATCCAATTTGGCTTTAGGACAATTCTTTTTGTGTTTTTTCATTTAAGACAAATTAAATGAAGATAATAATACCAAAGAATTTGTGATTGCAATCATTTTCAGGAAGAAATCGAGTATTATCTGACAGAATTGCAGGGGTGTCAGCACTGGCGTAGCTAGCGCTTTTGCCGCCCGGGGCTGTTCCCGAGTTTGGCGCCCCCCCCCCCATTGCCGTCACTCAACGCCGGGCACCGCCCCTTCAGCGCTGTTTACCCATGAAATCCGGCGCCTGCGCTGTGTATCTCTGTTTGGTACAGGCGCAGAGAGCTCTGGCCATCTGATGTCACAGCTAGGCTTGCAGACTGCGCCTGTGCGGCGAGTGCGGCCACCCACCTTGGTAAACCCAGCCCCGCAGTGTGTTATGCATTATGCAGAGTGCGGGGCTGGGATTCACAAGCAGGGCGGCCACACAGGCGCAGTCTGCAAGCCTGGCTGTGACGTCAGACGGCCAGAGCTCTCTGCGCCTGCACCAGACAGTGATACACAGCGCAGGCGCCGGATTTCATGGGTAAACAGCACGGAGGGGGTGGCGCCCGGAGCCCCTGAAGATTTGAGTGACGGCAATGTGGTGTTACAAGCAGGGGGGTGAGGACCTGCCTCCGTGGATAAAGACAGGTATTTTGGCGAAAATATAAAACGCTTTATTTTGGTAATACATGCACCTAAAACTAAAAGAGCCACCTTGTTAGAATACAGCATCACTGCTGCACAAGGTGGCTCTTTTAGTTTATAACGGCTGGAGGGGGTGACAGTCGGACTGGGGTGTCTGGGGCCCACCAGAGGAATGGACTCTAGGGGCCCACCCTACAGCTATATGCAATTATCTGTCATTATAGTGGAGCATCAGCTGTAAAACACCGGCGGCTGCTGCACATCTACCATGTGCCCCAATAACTGGGATGTATAATTACGGTAGTTTACATTAATGGGGTTCTTGGTTAAAACAAGTTATCACCCATCCATGGGCTCCACAGGATAGGTGATCGCTTAGATCCGACCATTAGAAACTGCACCGATCGGAAGAATGGGGAATTTTTATCCCTGACAGGACACTTTTATCACTATTTTAAAATGCAGCGGCAGGTGGGATTTCTGACCGCAGCCCCATTCATTCTCTTTGGGGCTTCCAGAAAAAAACAAGTGCAGCCACAGAGTGAATGAATGGATCAGTGATCTAGTCGGACTTGCTACTCCAGTCTAATGGGGATAAACAGTTCCACATTTTGCTGAATGGGTCCAAGCAGTCAGACCCCCACCAATCAATACGTTATCACTTATCCTGTGGAGAGGTGATTACTTTTTTCCACAGGAAACCCCCTGTAAGTGCATCTCTGCCGCTGTGTACAAAGCATTAAAACTCTATTGGAAATAAACAATCTTCTCCTAATTAATATCAGAGAGCACAAATGACCGCCATACACAACACAATCCACCATACCAAGACCAATACCACCACATACAGGAAGAAATACCACCACACCATGACCAGACCACACCACATAGTGACCGAATAATACTACATATAAGGGACAAATTCCGCCACACCATGACCAGATCACATATTACCACCACTTGGTGACCAAATAGCACATACAAGGGACAAATACCACAACACCATTTCCAGACCACATATTACCACCACATAGTGACTGAATACTACAATACTGGGCAGCACGGTGGCGCAGTGGTTAGCACTACAGCCTTGCAGCGCTGGAGTCCTGGGTTCTAGTCCCACCCAGGACAACATCTGCAAAGAGTTTGTATGTTCTCTCCGTGTTTGCGTGGGTTTCCTCCGGGCACTCCGGTTTCCTCCCACATTCCAAAGACATACTGATAGGAATTCTAGATTGTGAGCCCAATCGGGGACAGTGATGATAATGTGTGCAAAACTGTAAAGCGCTGTGGAATATGTTAGCGCTATATAAAAATAAAGATTATTATTTTATTATTATTACTGATCAGTAATAATAAAAAAAAAACACAATACTATCACCATAAGTGCCAGTATTCACAGGAGATCTGTACTTAGTATGCAGTGTCTGTGTAGAGGTAATACAGAGATTACTGGTGGTGTTATACACAGGAGCTCTGTATATAATGTATAGGTAATACAGAGATCACTGGTGGTGTTATACACAGGAGCTCTGTATATAATGTACAGGTAATACAGTGAGCACTGGTGACATTATACACAGGACCTCTGTATATAGTATACAGTGTATAGTGTCAGTGTAAAGGTAACAGTGACTCACCAGTGACGTCTCTAGGTGAAGTCCTTCATCTTTCATCCAGCACAGACCGCCATCATTTCTTCCAGCCAGGGCTCGTTTCTGCACGAAATAACACAGTTATCTCAAGCTCCGCTTGCAGAACACATTACTTAATTTTTCACAACTTCTACATTACACCACATGAAGAAAAAAAGGTGATATAGTGTCACTCTGCACAGTAACCGGACCGCCCCCCCCATTTAAAACAGTATACTCAAAAAATAAAATATATACATCACTGCAGTAATAATATCCCTTAATTAGCCCCTATGGTAATAATATTCCCCATCCTGGCCCCGTGTATCTCATTCCTGGCTCCAGCCATATGTTCTCGCATCCTGCCCTCATGAGTATCCATCCTGCCCCATATGATCTCCCCATCCTGCCCCATCTGTCTCCATCGTATCCATCCTGCCCCATGTCTTTCATTCTGCCCCGTGTCTCCAATCATGCCCCGTATCTACATTCTGCCCATGCCTCCAGTCCTGCCCCCAGTGTGTCCAGCAATCTGCCCCAGTGTGTCCAGCATATTACCCCCAGTGTGTCCAGCAACCTGCCCCAGTATGTCCAGCATCTTGCCCCAGTGTCCAGCAATCTACCCCAGTATGTCAAGCATATTGCCCCAGTGTGTCCAGCAATCTGCCCCAGTATGTCCAGCATATTGCCCCAGTATGTCAAGCATATTGCCCCAGTGTGTCCAGTATTGCCCCCGGACAGTGTGTCCAGCAATCTGCCCCAGTGTGTCCGGCACTTTGCCCCAATGTGTCCAGCATATTACCCCCAGTGTGTCCAGCATTTCCCCCAGTGTGTCCAGCATTGCCCCCAGTGTGTTCAGCAATCTGCCCCAGTGTCCAGCATTGCCCCCAGGGTGTCCAGCAATCTGCCCCAGTGTGTCCAGCATTGCCCCAGTGTGTCCAGCAATCTGCCCCAGTGTGTCCAGCATTGCCCCAGTGTGTCCAGCAATCTGCCGCAGTGTCCAGCATTGCCCCAGTGTGGCCAGCAATCTGCCCCAGTGTCCAGCATATTACCCCCAGTGTGTCCAGCAATCTGCCCCAGTGTCTCCAGCATTGCCCCCAGTGTGGCCAGCAATCTGCCCCAGTTTGTCCAGCATATTGCCCCAGTGTGTCCAGCAATCTGCCCCAGTGTGTGCAGCAATCTGCCCCAGTGTGTCCAGCAATCTGCCCCAGTGTCCAGCATTGCCCCAGTGTGTCCAGCAATCTGCCCCAGTGTCCAGCATATTACCCCCAGTGTGTCCGCAATCTGTCCCAGTGTCTCCAGCATTGCCCCCAGTCTGCCCCAGGGTCTCCAGCATTGCCCCAGTGTGTCCAGCAATCTGCCCCAGTGTCCAGCATTGCCCCAGTGTCCAGCATTGCCCCAGTGTGTCCAGCAATCTGCCCCAGTGTCCAGCATATTACCCCCAGTGTGTCCAGCAATCTACCCCAGTGTCTCCAGCATTGCCCCCAGTGTGTCCAGCAATCTGTCCCAGGGTCTCCAGCATTGCCCCAGTGTGTCCAGCAATCTGCCCCAGTGTCCAGCATTGCCCCAGTGTGTCCAGCAATCTGCCCCAGTGTCCAGCATATTACCCCCAGTGTGTCCAGCAATCTGCCCCAGTGTCCAGCATATTACCCCCAGTGTGTCCAGCAATCTGCCCCAGTGTCCAGCATATTACCCCCAGTGTGTCCAGCAATCTGCCCCAGTGTCTCCAGCATTGCCCCAGTGTGTCCAGCAATCTGCCCCAGTGTCCAGCATATTACCCCCAGTGTCCAGCATTGCCCCAGTGTGTCCAGCAATCTGCCCCAGTGTCCAGCATATTACCCCCAGTGTGTCCAGCAATCTGCCCCAGTGTCTCCAGCATTGCCCCATTGTGTCCAGCAATCTGCCCCAGTGTCCAGCATATTACCCCCAGTGTGTCCAGCAATCTGCCCCAGTGTCCAGCATATTACCCCCAGTGTGTCCAGCAATCTGCCCCAGTGTCCAGCATATTACCCCCAGTGTGTCCAGCAATCTGCCCCAGTGTCCAGCAATCTGCCCCAGTATCCAGCATTGCCCCAGTGTGTCCAGGAATCTGCCCCAGTGTCCAGCAATCTGCCCCAGTGTCCAGCAATCTGCCCCAGTGTGTCCAGCATTGCCCCCAGTGTCCAGCAATCTGCCCCAGTGTGTCCAGCAATCTGCCCCAGTGTCCAGCATATTACCCCCAGTGTGTCCAGCAATCTGCCCCAGTGTCCAGCATTGCCCCAGTGTGTCCAGGAATCTGCCCCAGTGTGTCCAGGAATCTGCCCCAGTGTCCAGCAATCTGCCCCAGTGTCCAGCATATTACCCCCAGTGTGTCCAGCAATCTGCCCCAGTGTCCAGCAATCTGCCCCAGTGTCCAGCAATCTGCCCCAGTGTCCAGCATTGCCCCAGTGTGTCCAGGAATCTGCCCCAGTGTCCAGCAATCTGCCCCAGTGTCCAGCAATCTGCCCCAGTGTGTCCAGCATTGCCCCCAGTGTCCAGCAATCTGCCCCAGTGTGTCCAGCATATTACCCCCAGTGTGTCCAGCAATCTGCCCCAGTGTCCAGCATATTACCCCCAGTGTGTCCAGCAATCTGCCCCAGTGTCCAGCAATCTGCCCCAGTGTCCAGCAATCTGCCCCAGTGTCCAGCATTGCCCCCAGTGTGTCCAGCAATCTGCCCCAGTGTCCAGCATTGCCCCCAGTGTCCAGCAATCTGCCCCAGTGTCCTGCATTGCCCCAGTGTGTCCAGCAATCTGCCCCAGGGTCTCCAGCATTGCTCCAGTGTGTCCAGCAATCTGCCCCAGTATCCAGCATTGCTCCAGTGTGTCCAGCAATCTGCCCCAGTGTGTCCAGCAATCTGCCCCAGTATCCAGCATTGCTCCAGTGTGTCCAGCAATCTGCCCCAGTGTCCAGCAATCTGCCCCAGTGTCCTGCATTGCTCCAGTGTGTCCAGCAATCTGCCCCAGTGTCCAGCATTGCCCCCAGTGTGTCCAGCATTGCCCCCAGTGTCCAGCAATCTGCCCCAGGGCCTCCAGCATTGCTCCAGTGTGTCTAGCAATCTGCCCCAGGGTCCAGCAATCTGCCCCAGTGTCCTGCATTGCCCCAGTGTGTCCAGCAATCTGCCCCAGGGTCTCCAGCATTGCTCCAGTGTGTCCAGCAATCTGCCCCAGTGTCCTGCATTGCTCCAGTGTGTCCAGCAATCTGCCCCAGGGTCTCCAGCATTGCCCCAGTGTGTCCAGCATTGCCCCCAGACAGTGTGCCCAGCAATCTATCTGCCCCAGTGTGTCCAGCATATTACCTCCAGTGTGTCTGAGTCAGACATAAAGAAAAAAAAAAGTAAAATCCTCACCTCTTCCGTTCCCAGCGCAGGTCCGGTGCACTCAGCGTCTCTCTGGCTCTGCAACGCTCAGGACAGAGAGGCTAAGTGTGCAGTGATGACGTCATCGCACCCCCTGCCCTGAGACGTCGCAGAGTCAGAGGGCGCTGAGGACACTGCAGCTGCCGCAGGAACCAGGAGAGGTGAGTATTAGAACGGGGGGACCAATGCCAGCGCTGGCATCAGGGGGGGGGCCCTAGTCGTGGCGGCGGTCGGCGCCGCCCGAAGATTTAAAGGGCCCGCGTCTCTATTTTTTTTTCTTCCTCCTCCTCCTCCTCTCTGGGTCGGACCCGCCTCACACCCCCCCCCCCCCCCTGCACCCTCCTTCCTACGCCACTGGGTGTCAGTACTTTTGGCCACAACTGTACATTAGAGTTGTCCACTCTCCCTCCCTATGCTGTTATTAATCTATGTTCTGGGTATAAGGTAATAAATGTCATAAAAAAGTGTTAATAATGAAAAGAGATGTAGTGCAATATGTTGTTATCCATTTTGCTTGGTCCTGTTATTTATTCATTGTATGTTTTGGTAGTGCTGTCAGAAAATCTCAGCAGGCGGTGTGTGAGCAAAGTTGTTGTTTTTTTTTAATACCAATTCTATCCACAGTTTAGAGGGCGATGATGGAGCCAGTCTAACGATCTAGTTAGGACGACTATGTCAGGGTATAAGGCCATAGACTAAAGCCTCACAGTAAACGATCCCTGAATATCGGGCACATCCATAGCCTTATTACTGCCCCCTGAAACATGACCACAGTCTAGGGAGAGTCATTGAGAAAAATGAGGAAACACGAACTAAAAACATTTAACTGATCAATATCATAAAACATAAAAGTAAAACTGTGATGTATTTTATATACTAATAATACAATGATGTCGCTATTCCATGGTGTTTCACCATTCAGAGGTTCCAGGTTCAATGTCAGACACTGAGTGTTGGACACAAAAGGTAATAAGTGTTTGTAGAATAAGGTCCGGCCACCGGCCACTATCTGTATAAAGACTGAATGTTATCAGTTAACAGAATACATAGTTACGTTTGATAAATGTGAAAAAAATGTAAGTAAACCTAGAAGTATTTTTATTTATTTTTTATTGTAATTAATAATAATCTTTATTTTTAGATAGTGCTAAATTCCCTATCAGTATGTCTTTGGAATGTGGGAGGAAACCGGAGAACCCGGAGGAAACCCACGCAAACACGGAGAGAACATACAGACTCTTTGCAGATGTTGTCCAAGGTGGGATTTGAACCCAGCGCTGCAAGGCTGCTGTGCTAACCACTGAGCCACCGTGCTGCCCATATAACTAATAATAGGATGGAAGGATAAGGGAGGGGTAAAACTAGGAACAGAACCAGTAGACACAATCATAGTCAGGGAGTCAGCCGGGGTCAGATGCCAGGTGATCAGTAGAAGAATGTGAAGGTCCTTCTATACAGGTAATTAATAATAGGATAGAAGGACAATTTTTTTTTTGTAATTAATAATAGGATAGAAGGATAAAGGACAGAATCAGTAGAGACAATCATAGTCAGGGAGTCAGCCGGGGTCAGATGCCAGGTGATCAGTAGAAGCAGTGATGGTGGATCTGCTGGACTTCTTGTCTTTCAGATGGTTTTAGGGCAACAGGCGCAACAAGCAAATGCTCGAGCAGCCCTGGATAATCCGCGCCGGTGGGATGATAAGATCCGGCGGAAGACGGAACCTGTGAGAACAGAAGTAAATATAATGTAAGTGATGGGACTCCATATGGCACCATACTACTGTGCGGTCACTGTGGCTGCACGGCAGAGGAATATTATCACACAGAGGTCAGGGATCATTGTCAGCCATCATACATGTGAGGTCAGGGATCATTGTCAGCCATCATACATGTGAGGTCAGGGATCATTGTCAGCCATCATACATGTGAGGTCAGGGATCATTGTCAGCCATCATACATGTGAGGTCAGGGATCATTGTCAGCCATCATACAAGTGAGGTCAGGGATCATTGTCAGCCATCATACATGTGAGGTCAGGGATCATTGTCAGGCATCATACATGTGAGGTCAGGGATCATTGTCAGCCATCATACATGTGAGGTCAGGGATCATTGTCAGCCATCATACATGTGAGGTCAGGGATCATTGTCAGCCATCATACTTGTGAGGTCAGGGATCATTGTCAGCCATCATACATGTGAGGTCAGGGATCATTGTCAGCCATCATACATGTGAGGTCAGGGATCATTGTCAGCCATCATACATTTGAGGTCAGGGATTATTGTCAGCCATCATACATGTGAGGTCAGGGATCATTGTCAGCCATCACACATGTGAGGTCAGGGATCATTGTCAGCCATCATACTTGTGAGGTCAGGGATCATTGTCAGCCATCATACATGTGAGGTCAGGGATCATTGTCAGCCATCATACATGTGAGGTCAGGGATCATTGTCAGCCATCATACATTTGAGGTCAGGGATCATTGTCAGCCATCATACATGTGAGGTCAGGGATCATTGTCAGCCATCACACATGTGAGGTCAGGGATCATTGTCAGCCATCACACATGTGAGGTCAGGGATCATTGTCAGCCATCACACATGTGAGGTCAGGGATCATTGTCAGCCATCACACATGTGAGGTCAGGGATCATTGTCAGCCATCACACATGTGAGGTCAGGGATCATTGTCAGCCATCATACATGTGAGGTCAGGGATCATTGTCAGCCATCATACATGTGAGGTCAGGGATCATTGTCAGCCATCATACATGTGTGGTCAGGGATCATTGTCAGCCATCACACATGTGAGGTCAGGGATCATTGTCAGCCATCACACATGTGAGGTCAGGGATCATTCAGCGACCAATCAGCGACGGGCACAGTCCGGCGGCAAAATGGCCGTTCCTTACTCCCCGCAGTCAGTGCCCGCAGTCCATACTCCCCCCCCAGTCAGCGCTCACACAGGGTTAATGGCAGCGTTAACGAACCGCGTTATGCCGCGGTGTAATGCACTCCGTTAACGCAGCTATTAACCCTGTGTGACCAACTTTTTACTATTGAAGATGCCTATGCAGCATCAATAGTAAAAAGATCTAATGTTAAAAATAATTAAAAAAAATAAAAAATAGTTATATACTCACCGTCCGTCGGCCCCTCGGATCCAGAATAGGCCTTTCCTTCTCCTCGCGACGCTCCGTTGACCGCTCCTTGCATTGCGATCTCGCGAGACCGCTACGTCATCATCTTGCGAGACCGCAATGCACTCTTGAGACCGGAGTGTGCGAGGAGCATCGGTAAGCGCTTCGCCTGGATCCGTGGGCCAACGGAAGGTGAGTATATAACTATTTTTTACTTTAATTCTTTTTTTAACAGGGATATGATGCCCACATTGCTATATACTACGTGGGCTGTGCAATATAGTACGTGGGCTGTGCAATATACTACGTGGGCTGTGCAATATACTACGTGGGCTGTGCTATATACTGCGTGGGCTGTGCAATACACTGCATGGGCTGTGCAATATACTACGTGGGCTGTGCAATATACTGTGTGGGCTGTGCTATATACTGTGTGGGCTGTGCAATACACTGCATGGGCTGTGCAATATACTACGTGGGCTGTGCAATATACTATATGGGCTGTGCAATATACTGTGTGGGCTGTGCAATATACTATATGGGCTGTGCAATATACTGTGTGGGCTGTGCTATATACTGTGTGGGCTGTGCAATATACTACGTGGGCTGTGCAATATACTACGTGGGCTGTGCAATATACTACGTGGGCTGTGCAATATACTACGTGGGCTGTGCTATATACTGTGTGGGCTGTGCAATACACTGCATGGGCTGTGCAATATACTACGTGGGCTGTGCAATATACTATATGGGCTGTGCAATATACTGTGTGGGCTGTGCAATATACTGTGTGGGCTGTGCAATATACTGCGTGGGCTGTGCAATATACTACGTGGGCTGTGCAATATACTGCGTGGGCTGTGCTATATACTACGTGGGCTGTGCAATACACTGCATGGGCAGTGCAATATACTACGTGGGCTGTGCAATATACTACGTGGGCTGTGCTATATACTGTGTGGACTGTGCAATACACTGCGTGGGCTGTGCAATATACTGCGTGGGCTGTGCTATATACTGCATGGGCTGTGCAATATACTACGTGGGCTGTGCAATATACTATGTGGGCTGTGCAATATACTGCGTGGGCTGTGCAATATACTACGTGGGCTGTGCAATATACTATGTGGGCTGTGCAATATACTGCGTGGGCTGTGCAATATACTGCGTGGGCTGTGCAATATACTGCGTGGGCTGTGCTATATACTACGTGGGCTGTGCAATATACTAACTGGGCTGTGCAATATACTACGTGGGCTGTGCAATATACTACGTGGGCTGTGCAATGTACTATGTGGCTGTGCAATACACTACATGGCTGTGCTATACACTACGTGGACTGTGCTATACACTATGTGGCCTGTGTTATACACTACGTGGCCTGTGTTATACACTACGTGGCCTGTGTTATACACTACATGGGCTGTTATGCGCTACGTGGGCTATGTTATATGCTACATGGGCTATTATAAACTATGTGGCTGTGTTATATGCTATGTGGGCTGTTATACACTCCGTGGGCTGTGTTATATACTACGTGGCTGTGCTATATACTCCGTGGGCTGTGCTATATACTCCGTGGGCTGTGCGATATACTACGTGGCTGTGCTATATACTGCGTGGCTGTGCAATATACTACGTGGCTGTGCAATATACTATGTGGCTGTGCAATATACTATGTGGCTGTGCAATATACTACGTGGCTGTGCTATTTACTACGTGGGCTGTTATATACTACGTGGCTGTGCTATTTATTATGTGGGCTATTATATACTACGTGGCTGTGCTACATACTACGTGGCCGGCCGCGAACAATCAGAGACAGGCGGAGTCTGGCCACGAATTGGCGCGGGATTTGAACCACGCTTCGCTAATTGGTCGCGGCCGGCCGAAGACTGTGTATTCAATGTATTATTCTAAAATCTTCATAAATAAACTACATACATATTCTAGAATACTCGATGCGTTAGAATCGGGCTACCATCTAGTTATATCATAATAGGGCAGAATAAGTCCTATATAATGTACATAATCCCATCTGAGGGGCATTAGATGTGTCACTGATCTAGAGCAGTAAGGGCCCTGTGTGCCACCATGTGGTGCATCACTGATGATATTCTACTATAAGAGATTATGTCACCTTATGATGATGGAGGTTACTGGACGCTACAACGTATCTCACAGAATCCATGAAAGAAACTACAAAATTAGGGAACTAGAGGTACAGTATGGGCCCATGGGCAACATAATTGGGATCCATGAAACATGGATAACATAGGATAACTATTACAGAAAAACCATGTGGATATATTTGAGCCTTGAAGTCAACATTCCCATTGTTGGTGCTGTAGACATGGACATACCTGATAGTGGGGACGAGGATGACAAGATGATAATAGCGTCGTCATCAGATTCTTTCTGCCTGTTTCGAAGAATAAAAACATGTAAATTGCAAGAAAACACAGTATAAAAGGGGTTGTCTCACTAGAAGAACATGGACTAATGGGCCTAATAAGACATATGACTGCCATAGTGGGGAAGGTCTTCTGCTCAACGCTACCTTCTATAGATTGGAGCGGAACTAAGAATGTCTGGCATGTAATAATACATCTCTCCTACAGTGTAGGCAGCATGAAAAATGCATGACCGGTCACAGGTACGCAGATATGGGCTGTTATCACGAGCGGTTTCCTCTAACCTTGGGATGGTGGATTCTGCATTTGATACTATGGTAATTATGTCCTATATTTGGTGTTGTGCACATAAATCAGCCTAGACCTCCCAATAATGACCCCATAATCTACTCACATTTCTGAAATATTTGTGCTGGATTCTTGGGTATGATCTGGAGAAGACTTAGGATTCTCATTAATCTTCATCCTGGTAACGGTGGTACAGAGCTACATGCGGAAGCAATAAGATATTAAATAATTGTATGTCTACCTTCATAGGTCTTTTATATATATTTTGGATGTATTAACACATACTTACTTTAGAAAGCCTTTCAGAAGATGATGTAAAATTTCTGAAGACAAGGCTCTCATTGTCCTCACTTATGCCCTTCTCACCCTCTGAGACCAGATGTTTTTCCATATTAGAATGGTCTGCAAGACATAGGTAATGAAGTGTTATTAGAGGTTGTCAGTATAACACAGTCACCATTTATTAATGGGAACCAATTGTCACAAAATAAGGAAGACGAGGCAAACAGATACTTAGTTTAGATGACGTCTCCTACTTACTGATAAATAGGCTGGTGTCCACATCCTGATGCAAGGTGAGGAACGTATACCGGATTTTGACTTAGAAGGGTGTCAAAGTCTAAGTCATTAAGAAATGGATGACCCTTGATCTCAAAAGCTCCTCCTGGATAAAGGAAAACAAAAGTGATGCGGACATTGTCAGAGACAACTTCATATCTGAACAACGTATCTTAATTTGAACTAATTACACAACTGCGCAAACATGTAGGAAATAGAATGAAAATTTTAGCAAAGAGAACTATAAATGGAGAAGCTGATAGAGAATTAATGTTCCTCATGGACATTAGTGATGTGTCCTCGGTGTAACAAGGGAATATTGATATTATTGTATCTGTTACCTGTCCCAAGTCTATCCACAGGATTTGTTTTCAGCAGCTGAGTGATGAGGTCCTTAGCATCGGGTGGAGGACTGTAATGATGATCCCAAATGATATTTCCTGTTATATAGAAAATTAAAGAACATAAAACCTATTTACAGGACTGTAAGATAAAGCAAAGGAAGTAACTAAACCAAGATAACCAGTAAAAGCAATGATCAGATTATTTTACTTACCAGTGACAACATTTTCATAAAACTCAGATAGGGAAGCCCCATCAAATGGTGCAATTCCCATGAAAAATTCATTTAATATGATGCCCATATCCCACCAGTCAACAGGTCTTCCATAGGCGTTCTTCAGGATGACCTCAGGGGCTGTGTAATAAGGGCTGCCACACTCCTAGAAACCAACAGAAAAAAGCAATGAGAATCGATGAAACTATTATTATGATAAGCTCTTGACATAAAATCAGAATTACAGAAGAAAAAATATCAGTGGAAAAGCTCTCTAGAAATGAAGAACGTAGGGAAGACAAAATAGAGTTATGAGATTTGTACAGAACAAGCTAAGTTCCTGTAGGTAATGCTGACCTCATGGTCCTGGAACTCTCTGGAGATGTTCTCTGCTGATTGCTTGTAGGTGTTGGTGTTTGGTATCATGACACCAAGTTTTGAACATCCAAAGTCGGTAATTTTAATATGTCCAGTAGATGTTATCAGGAGGCTGTGAAAGAGAAGATGATTTTAGCTTCATAGACCGTGAGATAATAAAGGATAACTCCCCCCCTTTGTTATACTACAGGTATTCACTTACTTCTGTGGCCTCAGGTCTCTGTGCACCACACCGTGACTATGCAGGTATTCCACACCAAGGACTGCTTCTGCAAAGTACAAGCGGGCCATCGGGACAGAGAAAGGACCCCTGGTGCTTAGAAGGGTCGCACAGTCTCCACCTACAGAAGAAAGGAAATATGACCGGTGAGGGGTTTATACAGCGGAGCACCATGATGTATGAAGAGAAGTGAGTGGAAACATTGGGGCAGGGGATAATATATAAAGATATAATGTACATAATATTAGTCTGAGGTCATGATGAAATTGTCGTCCAAGTAGCTCATGACATAAAGTGATCTCGTATCTGGTCTACACCTGGAGATACTGACGTTCTCAGTGCGGACATACGGGGAGATCACACACATCAATGACTTTAATAGACAACCTATAGTAAATGCTCTGTGGGAATGTAACATCCACGGGGACAAGTCTTAATGATATGAGAGGTGATAAGATGTCAGCAGACATGAGTTGAATACTACACAATGTTCGTGTCCTACCTCCCACATACTCCATGACCATACACAGGTGATATCTAGTAGGGAAGGAGCAGAGCATGGAGACCACAAAGGGACAATCTGCGAATGTTAGGATGTCCCTCTCGATATATGTCCTTTCCATTTTATTAGAAGTAGTCAGGTTCCTCTTGGCCATTTTCTTCATAACAAAGATGTTTTGTGATTCCTTATGGCGCACTAAGCAGACGGCCCTGGAGAGAAGGAGAATCCATGGTTTATAATGAACCCTTAACAGTCTGGATATAGAAGTCATTACATGATCATTTGCACTAATGATTAATGGCAGCAGTCCGGCCATCACTAGAAATCCACATCTAGAAATCCATGAAATAACACTACATAGATGATGGGAGGTCGCACCGCGCCCCGTCTGCCCTCACCAGGTCACATTATAGATGAGAGAATCTGCTGACATTCATCTTGGGCAGATTCGCTATAACCGACCAGTAGATACAAGTCAGTAACAATAATAATTAGTCAAAATGTAAATTGCTCCAATTGTTGTAAGAAGATGGTTTTTAGTCTTTCTCCACAGCCCAAGGCAGAATAAATAATGGAGGGACAAGAAGACGATAAAAAGTAATTAAACACATTACACCCACTTGTCTTGGTCCTTCCCCGGTCCATCACTGCAGTCCGCCATCCTCTGTCTTTGGTTGTTCTCCCTTCTGCTGCTGAGGCCAGTGATTGGACTGACATGGTCATGGTGGAGGGTGGAGATGTCATCGGCGTCAGTATCGCGTCACCCCTCACGTGACCGTGTGCAGCCAATCACTATTACCAGCTTCATAATGGGGCCCCGAAAGATCAGGAGGAAGCATAAGAACAGAGGAGGTCTAGGACCGGTGGGTGTCATGTATTCTATGATATCATCCCTTTCCTTACAGACAGATGTGTTACAGATCAGTTCGCTCTGCTGTATATAATGGAGCTGAATAGTGACATTGAGATGTGGACAGTGATGTGGACTCAGATCTTCTCCCTATGATAACACTGAATGGCAGAGCACAGAGGCCGAAGCATTGTCATAGGGAACCCTGAGAAATGGGGATTATGTTAATAGAAATCTCACCCAAAAGCACCGCTGCTGATCAGTTTGATAGTTTCATAGTCGCTTATACGCGGCTCTCCTGCCGGGATCAATGATTTAATCAAGTCCTAGAAAAGAATAAGAAATAATACTAAGATATAGAAGCTGAATACAATAATACTAAAGCAGAAACCATAATAGTATAGATAATGAAATCAGCGCCATGACCCAGTGAGTATAATGCGCCCAATATTTCAAGGACACTCCACAAATACTAACCAAAACAACAACGAAAAAAGGGCGAGTGATAGTCCTGAAGACAATTGTAACAATGTTTATTGAAAATACATATAAAATAACAAGTATATAATAAAAAATCTTACATGTAAGGACAAGATGGAATGAGAAGCCAAATGAGAACAGAAATAACGACCCTCCATAATGCTAGTGAAGTGGATATGTGGAGTGAATCCTGGAGCTAGTGTGAGTATAAATCAAGTACATATCAAACAATGACGTCTACCCCATTAGTCCAGGATGTTCCCCATAGTATCCCACTAGGATGGGCGCTCAGCCAGCCCCAACGCGCGTTTTGAATGGGCTTCCTCGGGAGCTGTGGACTTGATTTTGCTGGGGTGGTTTAGTGTTCCACTACTAGTATGGGATAAGGTTTCACCTTCATAACCCGAAAATTATATCATTTGTATTCCATCCTCCCCAGAAAACCATGTCCTAAGATCTGCACTAGCACCAGCACTTTATGGTGCATGTCCTAAGATCTGCGCTAGCACCAGCACTTTATGGTGCATGTCCTAAGATTTGCACTAGCACCAGCACTTTATGGTGCATGTCCTAAGATCTGCACTAGCACCAGCACTTTATGGTGCTTGTCCTCAGATCTGCACTAGCACCAGCACTTTATGGTGCTTGTCCTTAGATCTGCACTAGCACCAGCACTTTATGGTGCATGTCCTAAGATTTGCACTAGCACCAGCACTTTATGGTGCATGTCCTAAGATCTGCACTAGCATCAGCACTTTATGGTGCATGTCCTAAGATCTGCGCTAGCACCAGCACTTTATGGTGCATGTCCTAAGATTTGCACTAGCACCAGCACTTTATGGTGCATGTCCTAAGATCTGCACTAGCACCAGCACTTTATGGTGCTTGTCCTTAGATCTGCACCAGCACTTTATGGGGGCATTTCTTTCTACTAATCTCCTCACACTAGCTCCAGGATTCACTCCCCATATCCACTTCACCAGCATTATGGAGGGTCGTTTTTTTCTGTTCTCATTTGGCTTCTCATTCAATCTTGTCCTTACATGTAAGATTTTTTTATTATATACTTGTTATTTTATATGTATTTTCAATAAAAATTGTTACAATTGTCTTCAGGACTATCACTCGCCCTTTTTTCGTTGTTGTCTTGGTAAGATTCAGTAGATGCTGGAAAACATCTCAGGATGTAATAACTTTTCCTCCTTTATTATGTCCCAGCTAATTTACACTGATCCGATGTAGGGGACGATACGAGCCGACGCTTTGCAGACACGGATGAAATATAAAGCGGATCCTCTATATATCGATATAATTGTAAAGTGCTGGATAAAACGCGAGATCACACAGGGTAGAACTTGCAGAGAATCTGTCAGCAGGTCTGTGCTATGTAATCTGGGAGCAGTTATGATATAAGTGCAGAGACCCTGATTCCAGCGATGTGTTACTTACTAGACTTTCTGCTGTTGCTTTAATAAAATCAGTGTTTTATCAGCCGGAGATTATCACTAGGACTATGTGCCTCATGCCATGTTGTCCTAGTACTCTGTAAACCCACCACCACGGTATAGCAGATTTCTGCCTATGCACAGTGTATACAGAAAAGCTGCCAATCAATGGTGTGGGCAGTGTTCTACAAGGTTCAGCATTCATAGCTCTGCTAGATCTGCAGCAGAGAAGACAGGGATATTATCACATCTGCTGACCCCAGTAAATTAAGTGATATATCGCTGGAATCAGGGTCTCTGTCCCTAGATTATGCTACAGCATAAACCTGGTGACAGACTCCATTTAATATAAATGCCATTCTCTAAGACCACAGTGTCCTCTACACTTAGAACAGAGCCGTCCCATGGTTATATGGGGATAATACTGGACGGGTCACTCACACCCCATGATCTGGTGATACACAGACACCCCCATATCTCTATGATACTTACATCGGCGGATTCTTGGATCTCCAGGATCTTACAGATTCCACTGTCGGGATTCGCCAGCGCTGATGGTACTAAAATAATGATAAAGTGATGAGAAAATAAAATGTATTAGTCGATATCAGTCCTACATACATAATACCGTAATATAAGGGAGAAATGACAAGACGTCTGAAAATGGGAATAATACTCGTTATATGGGGACTCTACATATGAGAACGTACAGCGCACCCACAGATAAAGGTAATGTAAGTGGTGGTGGACCCCCAATCACCACATGAATGAGGAGCCCCCACCCTCACTGCACATGTGAGTGATGGGAAGAGAGCTGAAGCATAGCAGCCATATGCAAATTATCCTGGAAGTGCACTGGGGGCGTGTCACTGCACTCTGACTCCTTCGTCCCCGCCCCCAGTGCACTTCCATCCTGATTTGCATATGGCTTCTATGTTACATTTCTCCTGACTGGCACATTGGATTTCAGCAAAGAAATACTTTTTATTAAAGGGGAACGTCCTCCGCCGTCATCCCACCACTCCTGCATGTATCATGTGCTGACTGGTCCCCATTACATGGAGTAGAGAGTAAATCCACCATTATTCCCTGCTTTGTAATATCTGGATATAATGGGGGGAACGTCCTCCGCCATCATCCCACCACTCCTATATGTATCATGTGCTGACAGGTCCCCATTACATGGAGTAGAGAGTAAATCCACCATTATTCCCTGCTGTGTAATATCTGGATATAATGGGGGGAACGTCCTCCTCCGTCATCCCACCACTCCTATATGTATCATGTGCTGACAGGTCCCCATTACATGGAGTAGAGAGTAAATCCGCCATTATTCCCTGCTGTGTAATATCTGGATATAATGGGGGGAACGTCCTCCGCCGTCATCCCACCACTCCTATATGTATCATGTGCTGACAGGTCCCCATTACATGGAGTAGAGAGTAAATCCACCATTATTCCCTGCTGTGTAATATCTGGATATAATGGGGGGAACGTCCTCCGCCGTCATCCCACCACTCCTATATGTATCATGTGCTGACAAGTCCCCATTACATGGAGTAGAGAGTAAATCCACCATTATTCCCAGCTGTGTAATATCTGGATATAATGGGGGGAACGTCCTCCGCCATCATCCCACCACTCCTATATGTATCATGTGCTGACAGGTCCCCATTACATGGAGTAGAGAGTAAATCCGCCATTATTCCCTGCTGTGTAATATCTGGATATAATGGGGGGAACGTCCTCCGCTGTCATCCCACCACTCCTATATGTATCATGTGCTGACAGGTCCCCATTACATGGAGTAGAGAGTAAATCCGCCATTATTCCCTGCTGTGTAATATCTGGATATAATGGGGGGAACGTCCTCCGCCGTCATCCCACCACTCCTATATGTATCATGTGCTGACAGGTCCCCATTACATGGAGTAGAGAGTAAATCCGCCATTATTCCCTGCTGTGTAATATCTGGATTTAATGGGGGGACCGTCCTCTGCCGTCATCCCACCACTCCTATATGTATCATGTGCTGACAGGTCCCCATTACATGGAGTAGAGAGTAAATCCGCCATTATTCCCTGCTGTGTAATATCTGGGTATAATGGGGGGAACGTCCTCCGCCGTCATCCCACCACTCCTATATGTATCATGTGCTAACAGGTCCCATTACATGGAGTAGAGAGTAAATCCGCCATTATTCCCAGCTGTGTAATATCTTGATATAATGGGGGGAACGTCCTCCGCCATCATCCCACCACTCCTATATGTATCATGTGCTGACAGGTCCCCATTACATGGAGTAGAGAGTAAATTCACCATTATTCCCAGCTGTGTAATATCTGGATATAATGGGGGGAACGTCCTCCGCCGTCATCCCACCACTCCTATATGTATCATGTGCTGACAGGTCCCCATTACATGGAGTAGAGAGTAAATCCACCATTATTCCCAGCTGTGTAATATCTGGATATAATGGGGGGAACGTCCTCTGCCGTCATCCCACCACTCCTATATGTATCATGTGCTGACAGGTCCCCATTACATGGAGTAGAGAGTAAATCCACCATTATTCCCTGCTGTGTAATATCTGGATATAATGGGGGGAACGTCCTCCGCCGTCATCCCACCACTCCTATATGTATCATGTGCTGACAGGTCCCCATTACATGGAGTAGAGAGTAAATCCGCCATTATTCCCTGCTGTGTAATATCTGGATATAATGGGGGGAACGCCCTCCGCCGTCATCCCACCACTCCTATATGTATCATGTGCTGACAGGTCCCCATTACATGGAGTAGAGAGTAAATCCACCATTATTCCATGCTGTGTAATATCTGGATATAATGGGGGGAACGTCCTCCGCCGTCATCCCACCACTCCTATATGTATCATGTAATGACAGGTCCCCATTACATGGAGTAGAGAGTAAATCCACCATTATTCCCTGCTGTGTAATATCTATAATATAACGCTGGGAGCGTCACTCTGTCCGAAGCCTCTATAGACTGCGCAAGCGCAAGCGCCGGCGCAGTCTGGGCCTCACAGAGCGACGCCCCCGGGAGATCGCGGTGTGCGTTCACACTGAACGCACACCGCGATCTCCCCCGCAGAAGCAGGGACCGCCAGGAGGGAGGGTAAGTATACTCACCTTTCCCGGTTCCAGCGCTGCTTGCGGCTCCGTCTCCCGGCTCCTCTGCTCCCAGCTCCGGAGGGCGCGGACTGCGCAGGCGCCGATTCCTGCTGCCGGAATCGGCGCCTGCGCAGTCCGCGCTTTCCGGCGCCATTTTCTTGAAGACATACCTGCAGTGGAGCCGGACGATAGGTGAGTATGGTATTTTTTTTTTTTTTATATGGCAGCAGCATTCGGGGGCATACACAGGAGCGGGGGGTGGCGCAGGATGGCAGCAGCACATGACAGAACGGGCGCAGGATGGCAGCAGCACATGACAGAATGGGCGCAGGATGGCTGCAGCACATGACAGAACGGGCGCAGGATGGCAGCAGCACATGACAGAACGGGCGCAGGATGGCAGCAGCACATGACAGAACGGGCGAAGGATGGCAGCAGCACATGACAGAACGGGCGCAGGATGGCAGCAGCACATGACAGAACGGGCGCAGGATGGGAGCAGCACATGACAGAACGGGCGAAGGATGGCAGCAGCACATGACAGAACGGGCGCAGGATGGCAGCAGCACATGACAGAACGGGCGCAGGATGGCAGCAGCACATGACAGTACGGGCGCAGGATGGGAGCAGCACATGACAGAACGGGCGCAGGATGGCAGCAGCACATGACAGAACGGGCGCAGGATGGCAGCAGCACATGACAGAACGGGCGCAGGATGGCAGCAGCACATGACAGAACGGGCGCAGGGTGGCAGCAGCACATGACAGAACGGGCGCAGGATGGCAGCAGCACATGACAGAACGGGCGCAGGGTGGCAGCAGCACATGACAGAACGGGCGCAGGATGGCAGCAGCACATGACAGAACGGGCGCAGGATGGCAGCAGCACATGACAGAACGGGCGCAGGATGGCAGCAGCACATGACAGAACGGGCGCAGGATGGCAGCAGCACATGACAGAACGGGCGCAGGATGGCAGCAGCACATGACAGAACGGGCGCAGGATGGCAGCAGCACATGACAGAACGGGCGCAGGATGGCAGCAGCACATGACAGAACGGGCGCAGGATGGGAGCAGCAAATGACAACGGGGGCGCAGGATGGGAGCAGCACATGACAGAACGGGCGCAGGATGGGAGCAGCAAATGACAGGATGGGAGCAGCAAATGACAGAATGGAGGCGCAGGATGGGAGCAGCACATGACAGGATGGGGGCGCAGGATGGAGCAGCACATGACAGGATTGGGACGCAGGATGGAGCAGCACATGACAGGATGGGGACGCAGGATAGAGCAGCACATACCAGAATGGAGACAATATACCAATATAAATGCTCGCCACCCGGGCGTAGAACGGGTTCAATAGCTAGTCTGGATATAATGGGGGGGAACGTCCTCCGCCGTCATCCCACCACTCCTATATGTATCATGTGCTGACAGGTCCCCATTACATGGAGTAGAGAGTAAATCCGCCATTATTCCCTGCTGTGTAATATCTGGATATAATGGGGGGAACGTCCTCCGCCGTCATCCCACCACTCCTATATGTATCATGTGCTGACAGGTCCCCATTACATGGAGTAGAGAGTAAATCCGCCATTATTCCCTGCTGTGTAATATCTGGGTATAATGGGGGGAACGTCCCATGCCGTCATCCCACCACTCCTATATGTATCATGTGCTGACAGGTCCCATTACATGGAGTAGAGAGTAAATCCGCCATTATTCCCAGCTGTGTAATATCTTGATATAATGGGGGGAACGTCCTCCGCCATCATCCCACCACTCCTATATGTATCATGTGCTGACAGGTCCCATTACATGGAGTAGAGAGTAAATTCACCATTATTCCCTGCTGTGTAATGTCTGGATATAATGGGGGGGAACGTCCTCCGCCGTCATCCCACCTCTCCTATATGTATCATGTGCTGACAGGTCCCCATTCCATGGAGTAGAGAGTAAATCCGCCATTATTCCCAGCTGTGTAATATCTGGATATAATGGGGGGAACGTCCTCCGCCATCATCCCACCACTCCTATATGTATCATGTGCTGACAGGTCCCCATTACATGGAGTAGAGAGTAAATCCACCATTATTCCCTGCTGTGTAATATCTGGATATAATGGGGGGAACGTCCTCTGCCGTCATCCCACCACTCCTATATGTATCATGTGCTAACAGGTCCCATTCCATGGAGTAGAGAGTAAATCCACCATTATTCCCTGCTGTGTAATATCTGGATATAATGGGGGAACATCCTCTGCCATCATCCCACCACTCCTATATGTATCATGTGCTGACAGGTCCCCATTACATGGAGTAGAGAGTAAATCCGCCATTATTCCCTGCTGTGTAATATCTGGATATAATGGGGGGAATGTCCTCCGCCGTCATCCCACCACTCCTATATGTATCATGTACTGACAGGTCCCCATTACATGGAGTAGAGAGTAAATCCGCCATTATTCCCTGCTGTGTAATATCTGGATTTAATGGGGGGACCGTCCTCTGCCGTCATCCCACCACTCCTATATGTATCATGTGCTGACAGGTCCCATTACATGGAGTAGAGAGTAAATCCGCCATTATTCCCTGCTGTGTAATATCTGGATATAATGGGGGGAACCTCCTCCGCCGTCATCCCACCACTCCTATATGTATCATGTGCTGACAGGTCCCCATTACATGGAGTAGAGAGTAAATCCGCCATTATTCCCTGCTGTGTAATATCTGGATATAATGGGGGGAATGTCCTCCGCCGTCATCCCACCACTCCTATATGTATCATGTACTGACAGGTCCCCATTACATGGAGTAGAGAGTAAATCCGCCATTATTCCCTGCTGTGTAATATCTGGATTTAATGGGGGGACCGTCCTCTGCCGTCATCCCACCACTCCTATATGTATCATGTGCTGACAGGTCCCATTACATGGAGTAGAGAGTAAATCCGCCATTATTCCCTGCTGTGTAATATCTGGATATAATGGGGGGAACGTCCTCCGCCGTCATCCCTCCACTCCTATATGTATCATGTGCTGACAGGTCCCCATTACATGGAGTAGAGAGTAAATCCGCCATTATTCCCTGCTGTGTAATATCTGGGTATAATGGGGGGAACGTCCCACGCCGTCATCCCATTACTCCTATATGTATCATGTGCTGACAGGTCCCATTACATGGAGTAGAGAGTAAATCCACCATTATTCCCTGCTGTGTAATATCTGGATTTAATGTGGGGACCGTCCTCTGCTGTCATCCCACCACTCCTATATGTATCATGTACTGACAGGTCCCATTACATGGAGTAGAGAGTAAATCCGCCATTATTCCCTGCTGTGTAATATCTGGATATAATGGGGGGGAACGTCCTCCGCCGTCATCCCTCCACTCCTATATGTATCATGTGCTGACAGGTCCCCATTACATGGAGTAGAGAGTAAATCCGCCATTATTCCCTGCTGTGTAATATCTGGATATAATGGGGGGAACGTCCTCCGCTGTCATCCCACCACTGCTATATGTATCATGTGCTGACAGGTCCCATTACATGGAGTAGAGAGTAAATCCGCCATTATTCCCTGCTATGTAATATCTGGATATAATGGGGGGAACGTCCTCCGCCGTCATCCCACCACTCCTATATGTATCATGTGCTGACAGGTCCCCATTACATGGAGTAGAGAGTAAATTCGCCATTATTCCCTGCTGTGTAATATCTGGATATAATGGGGGGAACGTCCTCCGCCGTCATCCCACCACTCCTATATGTATCATGTGCTGACAGGTCCCCATTACATGGAGTAGAGAGTAAATCCGCCATTATTCCCTGCTTTGTGATATCTGGATATAATGGGGGGAACGTCCTCCGCCGCCATCCCACCACTCCTATATGTATCATGTGCTGACAGGTCCCATTCCATGGAGTAGAGAGTAAATCCGCCATTATTCCCTGCTGTGTAATATCTGGATATAATGGGGGGAACGTCCTCCGCCGTCATCCCACCACTCCTATATGTATCATGTGCCGACAGGTCCCTACTACATGGAGTAGAGAGTAAATCCGCCATTATTCCCTGCTGTGTAATATCTGGATATAATGGGGGGAACGTCCTCCGCCGTCATCCCTCCACTCCTATATGTATCATGTGCCGTCAGGTCCCCATTACATGGAGTAGAGAGTAAATCCGCCATTATTCCCTGCTGTGTAATATCTGGATATAATGGGGGGAACGTCCTCTGCTGTCATCCCACCACTCCTATATGTATCATGTGCTAACAGGTCCCATTCCATGGAGTAGAGAGTAAATCCACCATTATTCCCTGCTGTGTAATATCTGGATATAATGGGGGGAACGTCCCACGCCGTCATCCCACCACTCCTATATGTATCATGTGCTGACAGGTCCCATTACATGGAGTAGAGAGTAAATCCACCATTATTCCCTGCTGTGTAATATCTGGATATAATGGGGGGAACGTCCTCCACCGTCATCCCACCACTCCTATATGTATCATGTGCTGACAGGTCCCCATTACATGGAGTAGAGAGTAAATCCGCCATTATTCCCTGCTGTGTAATATCTGGGTATAATGGGGGGAACGTCCTCCGCCGTCATCCCTCCACTCCTATATGTATCATGTGCTGACAGGTCCCCATTACATGGAGTAGAGAGTAAATCCACCATTATTCCCTGCTGTGTAATATCTGGATATAATGGGGGGAACGTCCTCCGCCGTCATCCCACCACTCCTATATGTATCATGTGCTGACAGGTCCCATTACATGGAGTAGAGCGTAAATCCGCCATTATTCCCTGCTGTGTAATATCTGGATATAATGGGGGGAACATCCTCTGCCGTCATCCCTCCACTCCTATATGTATCATGTGCTGACAGGTCCCCATTATATGGAGTAGAGAGTAAATCCGCCATTATTCCCTGCTGTGTAATATCTGGATATAATGGGGGGAACGTCCTCCGCCGTCATCCCACCACTCCTATATGTATCATGTGCTGACAGGTCCCATTACATGGAGTAGAGAGTAAATCTGCCATTATTCCCTGCTGTGTGATATCTGGATATAATGGGGGGAACGTCCTCCGCCGCCATCCCACCACTCCTATATGTATCATGTGCTGACAGGTCCCATTCCATGGAGTAGAGAGTAAATCCGCCATTATTCCCTGCTGTGTAATATCTGGATATAATGGGGGGAACGTCCTCCGCCGTCATCCCACCACTCCTATATGTATCATGTGCTGACAGGTCCCCATTACATGGAGTAGAGAGTAAATCCGCCATTATTCTCTGATATTTAATATCTGGATATAATGAGGGGAACGTCCTCCGCCATCATCCCACCACTCCTATATGTATCATGTGCTGACAGGTCCCCATTCCATGGAGTAGAGAGTAAATCCGCCATTATTCCCTGCTGTGTAATATCTGGATATAATGGGGGGAATGTCCTCTGCCATCATCCCACCACTCCTATGTGTATCATGTGCTGACAGGTCCCATTACATGGAGTAGAGAGTAAATCCGCCATTATTCCCTGATGTTTAATATCTGGATATAATGGGGGGAACGTCCTGCGCCATCATCCCACCACTCCTATATGTATCATGTGCTGACAGGTCCCTATTACATGGAGTAGAGAGTAAATCCGCCATTATTCCCTGCTGTGTAATATCTGGATATAATGGGGGGAACGTCCTCCGCCATCATCCCACCACTCCTATATGTATCATGTGCTGACAGGTCCCATTACATGGAGTAGAGAGTAAATCCGCCATTATTCCCTGCTGTGTAATATCTGGATATAATGGGGGGAACGTCCTCCGCCGTCATCCCTCCACTCCTATATGTATCATGTGCCGTCAGGTCCCCATTACATGGAGTAGAGAGTAAATCCGCCATTATTCCCTGCTGTGTAATATCTGGATATAATGGGGGGAACGTCCTCTGCCGTCATCCCACCACTCCTATATGTATCATGTGCTAACAGGTCCCATTCCATGGAGTAGAGAGTAAATCCACCATTATTCCCTGCTGTGTAATATCTGGATATAATGGGGGGAACGTCCCACGCCTTCATCCCTCCACTCCTATATGTATCATGTGCCGTCAGGTCCCCATTACATGGAGTAGAGAGTAAATCCGCCATTATTCCCTGCTGTGTAATATCTGGATATAATGGGGGGAATGTCCTCTGCCGTCATCCCTCCACTCCTATATGTATCATGTGCTGACAGGTCCCCATTACATGGAGTAGAGAGTAAATTCGCCATTATTCCCTGCTGTGTAATATCTGGATATAATGGGGGGAACGTCCTCCGCCGTCATCCCACCACTCCTATATGTATCATGTGCTGACAGGTCCCCATTACATGGAGTAGAGAGTAAATCTGCCATTATTCCCTGCTGTGTGATATCTGGATATAATGGGGGGAACGTCCTCCGCCGCCATCCCACCACTCCTATATGTATCATGTGCTGACAGGTCCCATTCCATGGAGTAGAGAGTAAATCCGCCATTATTCCCTGCTGTGTAATATCTGGATATAATGGGGGGAACGTCCTCCGCCGTCATCCCACCACTCCTATATGTATCATGTGCTGACAGGTCCCCATTACATGGAGTAGAGAGTAAATCCACCATTATCCCCTGCTGTGTAATATCTGGATATAATGGGGGGAACGTCCTCCGCCGTCATCCCACCACTCCTATATGTATCATGTGCTGACAGGTCCCCATTACATGGAGTAGAGAGTAAATCCGCCATTATTCCCTGCTGTGTAATGTCTGGATATAATGGGGGGAACGTCCTCTGCCATCATCCCACCACTCCTATATGTATCATGTGCTGACAGGTCCCCATTACATGGAGTAGAGAGTAAATCCGCCATTATTCCCTCCTGTGTAATATCTGGATATAATGGGGGGAACGTCCCACGCCGTCATCCCACCACTCCTATATGTATCATGTGCTGACAGGTCCCCATTACATAGAGTAGAGAGTAAATCCGCCATTATCCCCTGCTGTGTAATATCTGGATATAATGGGGGAAACGTCCTCTGCCGTCATCCCACCACTCCTATATGTATTATGTGCTGACAGGTCCCATTTCACGGAGTAGAGAGTAAATCCGCCATTATTCCCTGCTGTGTAATATCTGGATATAATGGGGGGAACGTCCTACGCCGTCATCCCACCACTCCTATATGTATCATGTGCTGACAGGTCCCATTACATGGAGTAGAGAGTAAATCCGCCATTATCCCCTGCTGTGTAATATCTGGATATAATGGGAACGTCCTACGCCGTCATCCCACCACTCCTATATGTATCATGTGCTGACAGGTCCCATTACATGGAGTAGAGAGTAAATCCACCATTATTCCCTGCTGTGTAATATCTGGATATAATGGGGGGAACGTCCTCTGCCATCATCCCACCACTCCTATATGTATCATGTGCTGACAGGTCCCATTTCACGGAGTAGAGAGTAAATCCGCCATTATTCCCTGCTGTGTAATATCTGGATATAATGGGGGGAACGTCCTCTGCCATCATCCCACCACTCCTATATGTATCATGTGCTGACAGGTCCCATTTCACGGAGTAGAGAGTAAATCCACCATTATTCCCTGCTGTGTAATATCTGGAGATTCCTTGTAGACGGTCATGTGATCGGCTCACCTGCAATCAGATCGCTGCTCGGCTCCAGCTGACTCCTATTAGAGTCAGGGATTTCCGGGGTCACATTCTCCCCATATTCGTCGTCGCCTTCTGGTGTTTTCTAATAGATATAATAGAGATAATTAATATGTGGAAGATTTCACTAAATCCCCAAATCCATCAATCAGGATGGATGAAACCAACATTTACTGATGCACCAATTGATGGCTCCTTACCGGAAGGGTCCAACTGGCCCTCCAGAGAACTGGAGGATTCTCCAGGGGGCCCAGGCATTGACACCTGCTGGCATACAGGGCAGGCAGCTGCCTAGGGCTCCTGCTGCTCCAGGGGCCCTAGCCAGTGGCGTATTGCTAAAAGCGACAGACCATGCAGCTGCTATGGGGCCCGTGAGTCAGGGGGACCCGCCTGATGCCAGCGAAGCAGCAGTGGGTGACAGGGGGGCTGCATTATATTCTATGAGGGGGGCTGCATTATATTCTATGAGGGGGCTACATTAAATTCTATGAGGGGGGCTACATTATATTCTATGGGGGCTGCATTATATTCTATGAGGGGGCTACTTTTTATTCTATGAGGGGGCTACATTATATTCTATGGGGGCTGCATTATATTCTATGAGGGGGCTACTTTTTATTCTATGAGGGGGCTACATTATATTCTATGAGGGGGCTACATTATATTCTATGAGGGGGCTACATTAAATTCTATGAGGGGGCTACTTTTTATTCTACGAGGGGGCTACATTATATTCTATGAGGGGGCTACATTAAATTCTATGAGGGGGCTACTTTTTATTCTATGAGGGGGCTACATTATATTCTATGAGGGGGCCACATTAAATTCTGTGAGGGGGCTACATTATATTCTATGAGGGGGCTACATTAAATTCTATGAGGGGGCTACTTTTTATTCTATGAGGGGGCTACATTATATTCTATGAGGGGGCTACATTAAATTCTGTGAGGGGGCTACTTTTTATTCTATGAGGGGGCTACATTATATTCTATGAGGGGGCTACATTAAATTCTATGAGGGGGCTACTTTTTATTCTATGAGGGGGCTACATTATATTCTATGAGGGGGCTACATTAAATTCTATGAGGGGGCTACTTTTTATTCTATGAGGGGGCTACATTATATTCTATGAGGGGGCCACATTAAATTCTGTGAGGGGGCTACATTATATTCTATGAGGGGGCTACATTAAATTCTATGAGGGGGCTACTTTTTATTCTATGAGGGGGCTACATTATATTCTATGAGGGGGCTACATTAAATTCTGTGAGGGGGCTACTTTTTATTCTATGAGGGGGCTACATTATATTCTATGAGGGGGCTACATTAAATTCTATGAGGGGGCTACTTTTTATTCTATGAGGGGGCTACATTATATTCTATGAGGGGGCTACATTAAATTCTATGAGGGGGCTACTTTTTATTCTATGAGGGGGCTACATTATATTCTATGAGGGGGCCACATTAAATTCTGTGAGGGGGCTACATTATATTCTATGAGGGGGCTACATTAAATTCTATGAGGGGGCTACTTTTTATTCTATGAGGGGGCTACATTATATTCTATGAGGGGGCTACATTAAATTCTGTGAGGGGGCTACTTTTTATTCTATGAGGGGGCTACTTTTTATTCTATGAGGGGGCTACATTATATTCTATGAGGGGGCTACATTAAATTCTATGAGGGGGCTACTTTTTATTCTATGAGGGGCCTACTTTATATTCTATGATGGGGCTACTCCAACCAGTGCTATATAATTAAGAAGTGTACTACCTTATATTACACCCTGATATTAGTATTTTACCCCACAATTGGTGGTCTTGTATTTATTTCTTTGTAGCTACATAGTGGGCCCCAAGAATGATTTTCTCTGGTGGGCCCAAGGTGCTCCAGTCCGACGCTGCTTACCTGGCGGTCCGACGAGCGGTCCGGAAGTTCTAGTACACGCAGGATTTTTTCGGACAGTTCTGTAATATAAGCCAAGTCTCCAGATTGAGACTTTTTTTCAGCCTATAAAGAAGAAAAGAAACAAAAAAGAACAATCTGAGATGATTGGTGGCCATTGTATGTGTCATCTGCTCCTCTCTGCAGATACACTGACTCCATACAGGATTTGGGGACTCGTCGTGTTTTATATGGGAGGAAAGAAGAAGCTTCTGTCCCACCATTATTATCTCTGAGTACAGAGAAGTTGTGTGCGGAGCGTCCGCCACTTACCTGCTGTAGTAAAGTCTTGATGTTGTGACATAAATCTGTCAGATACTCTGACGTCAGTTGATCTTGTCGGTGTTTAGTCAGGCAATCCTTTACTAGCTGCACCACCAGCCGGTGAGTGAAGCAGAGGATGCCATCGGGTGGTAGAAGCGCAATGTTAGGGCGATGGAAGATAAGAACCTCCAATAGCGCTTGTACCTGAAAATCATTCAGATGTAATTCAGCCATAGTGAGAAATTGCAAATGCTCTCCGTCTCTATAGAACCAAAAATGGCACCCGGAACCCTGCTGTTGTGAATTCTGTGGCTGAATTCACTCCTGTGGTCACAAGTGGTACTGCAGCTTCTGAGCTTCCTCCCTCAGGTGTTCTGGTGAGCTCGTTAGCTGCTCCGTTACTTAACTCCACCTGATGCTGCTATCCTTGCTCCTTGTCAATGTTTCAGTGTTGGATCTGAGCTTCTCCTGATTGTTCCTGTGACCTGCTGCTCTGTATAGCTAAGTGCTTTTTTGCTATTTTGTTGCTTTTTTTCTGTCCAGCTTGTCGTTTGTTTTGCTGGAAGCTCTGAGACGCAAAGGGTGTACCGCCGTGCCGTTAGTCCGGCACGGTGGGTCTTTTTGCCCCCTTTGCGTGGTTTTTGCTTTAGGGTTTTTTGTAGACTGCAAAGTTCGCTTTACTGTCCTCGCTCTGTCTAAGAATATCGGGCCCCACTTTGCTGAATCTATTTCATCCCTACGTTTTGTCTTTTCATCTTACTCACAGTCATTATATGTGGGGGGCTGCCTTTTCCTTTGGGGTATTTCTCTGGGGGCAAGTCAGGCCTATTTTTCTATCTTCAGGCTAGCTAGTTTCTTAGGCTGTGCCGAGTTGCATAGGTAGTTTTTAGGCGCAATCCACAGCCGCTTTTAGTTGTGTCTAGGATAGGTTCAGGTGTGCAGTCTACAGAGTTTCCACGTCTCAGAGCTCGTTCTTTTGTTTTTGGGTATTTGTCAGATCACTGTGTGCGCTCTGATCGCTAGGCACACTGTGTCTCTGGATTGCCTTCATAACACCTTTCATTAGCAGACATAACAGTACAAGGAGCCAACTAATGATTCTCAATAGAGGGAAAGAAAAAGTTCTGACATCATTTTTTTTTTTTTCTGCTCTGTGTTCACTTTTTTTTTTCCCTAGACATTTGGGTGATTCTGGACACAGGTGTGGACATGGATTTTCAGGGTCTGTGATCTTCAATGGATAATCTCGTTATAAATGTACAAAAGATTCAAGATACTATTGATCAGAAATCTATGTTAGAACCAAGAATTCCTATTCCTGATTTGTTTTTTGGAGATAGAACTAAGTTTCTAAGTTTCAAAAATAATTGTAAGCTATTTCTGGCCTTGAAACCTCATTCTTCTGGTAATCCTATTCAACAGGTTTTGATTATTATTTCTTTTTTGCGCGGCGACCCTCAAGACTGGGCATTTTCTCTTGCGCCAGGAGACCCTGCATTGAGTAGTGTCGATGCGTTTTTCCTGGCGCTTGGATTACTGTACGATGAGCCTAATTCAGTGGATCAGGCTGAGAAAAATTTGCTGGCTTTATGCCAGGGTCAGGATGATATAGAAGTATATTGTCAGAAATTTAGGAAATGGTCAGTACTCACTCAGTGGAATGAATCTGCGCTGGCAGCTTTGTTCAGAAAGGGTCTCTCTGAGGCTCTTAAGGATGTCATGGTGGGATTTCCTATGCCTGCTGGTTTGAATGAGTCTATGTCTTTGGCCATTCAGATCGGTTGACGCTTGCGCGAGCGTAAATCTGTGCACCATTTGGCGGTATTGCCTGAGGTTAAACCTGAGCCTATGCAGTGCGATAGGACTATGACCAGAGTTGAACGGCAGGAATACAGACGTCTGAATGGGCTGTGTTTTTACTGTGGTGATTCCACTCATGCTATTTCTGATTGTCCTAAGCGCACTAAACGGTCCGCTAGGTCTGCCGTCATTGGTACTGTACAGTCCAAATTCCTTCTGTCCATTACCTTGATATGCTCTTTGTCATCGTTTTCTGTCATGGCGTTTGTGGATTCAGGCGCTGCCCTGAATCTGATGGATTTGGATTATGCTAAACGTTGTGGGTTTTTCTTGGAGCCTTTGCGGTGTCCTATTCCATTGAGAGGAATTGATGCTACACCTTTGGCCAAGAATAAACCTCAGTACTGGGCCCAGCTGACCATGTGCATGGCTCCTGCACATCAGGAAGTTATTCGCTTTCTGGTGTTGCATAATCTGCATGATGTGGTCGTGTTGGGGTTGCCATGGCTACAAACCCATAATCCAGTATTGGATTGGAATTCCATGTCGGTGTCCAGCTGGGGTTGTCAGGGGGTACATGGTGGTGTTCCATTTTTGTCGATTTCGTCATCCACCCCTTCTGAGGTCCCAGAGTTCTTGTCCGATTATCAGGATGTATTTGAAGAGCCCAAGTCCGATGCCCTACCTCCGCATAGGGATTGTGATTGTGCTATCAATTTGATTCCTGGTAGTAAATTCCCTAAAGGTCGATTATTTAATTTATCCGTGCCCGAACACGCCGCTATGCGCAGTTATGTGAAGGAATCCCTGGAGAAGGGACATATTCGCCAATCGTCATCACCACTGGGAGCAGGGTTCTTCTTTGTAGCCAAGAAGGATGGTTCGCTGAGACCGTGTATTGATTACCGCCTTCTTAATAAGATCACTGTTAAATTTCAGTATCCCTTGCCATTGTTATCTGACTTGTTTGCTCGGATTAAGGGGGCTAGTTGGTTCACTAAGATAGATCTTCGTGGTGCGTATAATCTGGTGAGAATCAGGCAAGGAGATGAATGGAAAACTGCATTCAATACGCCCGAGGGTCATTTTGAGTATCTAGTGATGCCGTTCGGACTTGCCAATGCTCCCTCTGTGTTTCAGTCTTTCATGCATGACATCTTCCGTGAGTATCTGGATAAATTCCTGATTGTTTACTTGGATGACATTTTGATCTTCTCAGATGATTGGGAGTCTCATGTGAAGCAGGTCAGAATGGTTTTTCAGGTCCTGCGTGCTAATTCTTTGTTTGTGAAGGGATCAAAGTGTCTCTTCGGTGTGCAGAAGGTTTCATTTTTGGGGTTCATCTTTTCCCCTTCTACTATCGAGATGGATCCAGTTAAGGTCCAAGCCATCCAGGGTTGGATTCAGCCGACTTCTCTGAAAAGTCTGCAAAAGTTCCTGGGCTTTGCTAATTTTTATCGTCGCTTCATCTGTAATTTTTCTAGCATTGCCAAACCATTGACCGATTTGACCAAGAAGGGTGCTGATTTGGTTAATTGGTCTTCTGCTGCTGTGGAAGCTTTTCAGGAGTTGAAGCGTCGTTTTTGTTCTGCCCCTGTGTTGTGTCAGCCAGATGTTTCTCTTCCGTTCCAGGTCGAGGTTGATGCTTCTGAGATTGGAGCAGGGGCGGTTTTGTCACAGAGAGGTTCTGATTGCTCAGTGATGAAACCATGTGCTTTCTTTTCCAGGAAGTTTTCGCCCGCTGAGCGTAATTATGATGTGGGCAACCGAGAGTTGCTGGCCATGAAGTGGGCATTCGAGGAGTGGCGTCATTGGCTTGAAGGAGCTAAGCATCGCGTGGTGGTATTGACTGATCATAAGAACTTGACTTATCTCGAGTCTGCCAAGCGCTTGAATCCTAGACAGGCCCGTTGGTCGTTATTTTTTGCCCGCTTCGACTTTGTGATTTCGTACCTTCCGGGCTCTAAAAATGTGAAGGCGGATGCTCTGTCTAGGAGTTTTGTGCCCGACTCTCCGGGTTTATCTGAGCCAGCGGGTATCCTCAAGGAAGGAGTCATTGTGTCTGCCATCTCCCCTGATTTGCGGCGGGTGCTGCAAAAATTTCAGGCGAATAAACCTGATCGTTGTCCAGCGGAGAAACTGTTCGTCCCTGATAGGTGGACTAATAAACTTATCTCTGAACTTCATTGTTCGGTGTTGGCTGGTCATCCTGGAATCTTTGGTACCAGAGAGTTAGTGGCTAGATCCTTCTGGTGGCCATCTCTGTCACGGGATGTACGTACTTTTGTGCAGTCCTGTGGGATTTGTGCTCGGGCTAAGCCCTGCTGTTCTCGTGCCAGTGGGTTGCTTTTGCCCTTGCCGGTCCCAAAGAGGCCTTGGACACATTTCAATGGATTTCATTTCTGACCTTCCTGTTTCTCAAAAGATGTCAGTCATTTGGGTGGTCTGTGATCGCTTTTCTAAAATGGTCCATCTGGTGCCCTTGGCTAAATTGCCTTCCTCCTCTGATTTGGTACCTTTGTTCTTTCAGCATGTGGTTCGGTTGCATGGCATTCCTGAGAATATTGTTTCTGACAGAGGTTCCCAGTTTGTTTCAAGGTTTTGGCGAGCCTTTTGTGGTAGGATGGGCATTGACCTATCCTTTTCCTCGGCTTTCCATCCTCAGACTAATGGCCAGACCGAACGAACCAATCAGACCTTGGAAACATATCTGAGATGTTTTGTTTCTGCAGACCAGGATGATTGGGTGTCCTTTTTGCCGTTGGCTGAGTTCGCCCTTAATAATCGGGCCAGCTCGGCTACCTTGGTTTCTCCATTTTTTTGCAATTCTGGATTCCATCCTCGTTTCTCTTCAGGACAGGTTGAGTCTTCGGACTGTCCTGGTGTGGATTCTGTGGTGGACAGGTTGCAGCAGATCTGGACTCAGGTAGTGGACAATTTGACCTTGTCCCTGGAGAAGGCTCAACTTTTCACTAATCGCAGACGCCGTGTGGGTCCCCGACTTCGTGTTGGGGATCTGGTTTGGTTATCTTCTCGTCATATTCCTATGAAGGTTTCCTCTCCTAAATTTAAACCTCGTTTTATTGGTCCGTATAGGATTTCTGAGGTTCTCAATCCTGTGTCTTTTCGTCTAACCCTCCCAGACTCCTTTTCCATACATAATGTATTCCATAGGTCGTTGTTGCGGAGATACGTGGCACCTATGGTTCCATCTGTTGAGCCTCCTGCCCCGGTTTTGGTGGAGGGGGAGTTGGAGTATATTGTGGAGAAGATTTTGGATTCTCGTGTTTCTAGACGGAAACTCCAGTATCTGGTTAAATGGAAGGGTTATGCTCAGGAAGATAATTCCTGGGTTTTTGCCTCTGATGTTCATGCTTCCGATCTTGTTCGTGCCTTTCATGCGGCTCATCCTGGTCGGCCTGGGGGCTCTGGTGAGGGTTCGGTGACCCCTCCTCAAGGGGGGGTACTGTTGTGAATTCTGTGGCTGAATTCACTCCTGTGGTCACAAGTGGTACTGCAGCTTCTGAGCTTCCTCCCTCAGGTGTTCTGGTGAGCTCGTTAGCTGCTCCGTTACTTAACTCCACCTGATGCTGCTATCCTTGCTCCTTGTCAATGTTTCAGTGTTGGATCTGAGCTTCTCCTGATTGTTCCTGTGACCTGCTGCTCTGTATAGCTAAGTGCTTTTTTGCTATTTTGTTGCTTTTTTTCTGTCCAGCTTGTCTTTTGTTTTGCTGGAAGCTCTGAGACGCAAAGGGTGTACCGCCGTGCCGTTAGTCCGGCACGGTGGGTCTTTTTGCCCCCTTTGCGTGGTTTTTGCTTTAGGGTTTTTTGTAGACTGCAAAGTTCGCTTTACTGTCCTCGCTCTGTCTAAGAATATCGGGCCCCACTTTGCTGAATCTATTTCATCCCTACGTTTTGTCTTTTCATCTTACTCACAGTCATTATATGTGGGGGGCTGCCTTTTCCTTTGGGGTATTTCTCTGGGGGCAAGTCAGGCCTATTTTTCTATCTTCAGGCTAGCTAGTTTCTTAGGCTGTGCCGAGTTGCATAGGTAGTTGTTAGGCACAATCCACAGCCGCTTTTAGTTGTGTCTAGGATAGGTTCAGGTGTGCAGTCTACAGAGTTTCCACGTCTCAGAGCTCGTTCTTTTGTTTTTGGGTATTTGTCAGATCACTGTGTGCGCTCTGATCGCTAGGCACACTGTGTCTCTGGATTGCCTTCATAACACCTTTCATTAGCAGACATAACACCCTGCACGGCTTCTATTTATAGGGGCTGTGATGTCACAATGGCCGACAATCACCAGTGATGTCACAGTGGCCGACAATCACCAGTGATGTCATCCTGGCCGACAATCACCAGTGATGTCACAGTGGCCGACAATCACCAGTGATGTCACAATGGCCGACAATCACCAGTGATGTCACAGTGGCTGACAATCACCAGTGATGTCACAATGGCCGACAATCACCAGTGATGGCATCCTGGCCGACAATCACCAGTGATGTCACAATGGCCGACAATCACCAGTGATGTCATCCTGGCTGACAATCACCAGTGATGTCACAATGGCCGACAATCACCAGTGATGTCACAGTGGCCGACAATTACCAGTGATGTCATCCTGGCCGACAATCACCAGTGATGTCACAATGGCCGACAATCACCAGTGATGTCATCCTGGCCGACAATCACCAGTGATGTCACAATGGCCGACAATCACCAGTGATGTCATCCTGGCTGACAATCACCAGTGATGTCACAATGGCCGACAATCACCAGTGATGTCACAGTGGCCGACAATCACCAGTGATGTCACAATGGCCGACAATCACCAGTGATGTCACAGTGGCCGACAATCACCAGTGATGTCACAATGGCCGACAATCACCAGTGATGTCACAATGGCCGACAATCACCAGTGATGTCATCCTGGCCGACAATCACCAGTGATGTCATCCTGGCCGACAATCACCAGTGATGTCACAGTGGCCGACAATCACCAGTGATGTCACAGTGGCCGACAATCACCAGTGATGTCACAGTGGCCGACAATCACCAGTGATGTCACAGTGGCCGACAATCACCAGTGATGTCACAATGGCCGACAATCACCAGTGATGTCACAGTGGCCGACAATCACCAGTGATGTCACAATGGCCGACAATCACCAGTGATGTCACAATGGCCGACAATCACCAGTGATGTCACAATGGCCGACAATCACCAGTGATGTCACAGTGGCCGACAATCACCAGTGATGTCACAATGGCCGACAATCACCAGTAACATAGTAACATAGTTAGTAAGGCCGAAAAAAGACATTTGTCCATCCAGTTCAGCCTATATTCCATCATAATAAATCCCCAGATCTACGTCCTTCTACAGAACCTAATAATTGTATGATACAATATTGTTCTGCTCCAGGAACACATCCAGGCCTCTCTTGAACCCCCCGACTGAGTTCGCCATCACCACCTCCTCAGGCAGCAATTCCAGATTCTCACTGCCCTAACAGTAAAGAATCCTCTTCTATGTTGGTGGAAAAACCTTCTCTCCTCCAGACGCAAAGAATGCCCCATTGTGCCCGTCACCTTCCTTGGTATAAACAGATCCTCAGCGAGATATTTGTATTGTCCCCTTATATACTTATACATGGTTATTAGATCGCCCCTCAGTCGTCTTTTTTCTAGACTAAATAATCCTAATTTCGCTAATCTATATGGGTATTGTAGTTCTCCCATCCCCTTTATTAATTTTGTTGCCCTCCTTTGTACTCTCTCTAGTTCCATTATATCCTTCCTGAGCACCGGTGCCCAAAACTGGACACAGTACTCCATGTGCGGTCTAACTAGGGATTTGTACAGAGGCAGTATAATGCTCTCATCATGTGTATCCAGACCTCTTTTAATGCACCCCATGATCCTGTTTGCCTTGGCAGCTGCTGCCTGGCACTGGCTGCTCCACGTAAGTTTATCATTAACTAGGATCCCCAAGTCCTTCTCCCTGTCAGATTTACCCAGTGGTTTCCCGTTCAGTGTGTAATGGTGATATTGATTCCCTCTTCCCATGTGTATAACCTTACATTTATCATTGTTAAACCTCATCTGCCACCTTTCAGCCCAAGTTTCCAACTTATCCAGATCCATCTGTAGCAGAATACTATCTTCTCTCGTATTAACTGCTTTACATAGTTTTGTATCATCTGCAAATATCGATATTTTACTGTGTAAACCTTCTACCAGATCATTAATGAATATGTTGAAGAGAACAGGTCCCAATACTGACCCCTGCGGTACCCCACTGGTCACAGCGACCCAGTTAGAGACTATACCATTTATAACCACCCTCTGCTTTCTATCACTAAGCCAGTTACTAACCCATTTACACACATTTTCCCCCAGACCAAGCATTCTCATTTTGTGTACCAACCTCTTGTGCGGCACGGTATCAAACGCTTTGGAAAAATCGAGATATACCACGTCCAATGACTCACCGTGGTCCAGCCTATAGCTTACCTCTTCATAAAATGTGATGTCACAGTGGCCGACAATCACCAGTGATGTCATCCTGGCTGACAATCACCAGTGATGTCACAGTGGCCGACAATCACCAGTAATGTCATCCTGGCTGACAATCACCAGTGATGTCACAGTGGCCGACAATCACCAGTGATGTCACAATGGCCGACAATCACCAGTGATGTCATCCTGGCCGACAATCACCAGTGATGTCATCACGGAATCTTGTGATAGAATTTTCCAGCATCGGCTCTGCACAGATACTTGCTGCCCGGCAATATTTCGGGTTTGCTCACACTTGTGTACCAATAATCCAGGAGAGTGGGGCGAGGTTTTCTCACTTGTCCTCCGTGTTCTGTCCGTGTAGAATCCGTCCTGTTATTCCGCAGCTATTAATCTTTTACACGACCATTTACAGGCTTCTTTGCTACAGAAATGGAATGTATCTGTAAAAACCGCTTGTCCCTCTGATGCTCCATAAGGCGTGCGACTGTTTCTTGCCAGTGTCCGATTTTGGACTGTAATCACAGAATGCTGCAGTTTTTTTCCTCACGCCGAATATACGTTTTGCTGTTTTTACCGGCGTTTTTTTATCATTCACTTGAATGGGTGAAATACGCTGCAAAACTGAGAGACTTGACAAAGCGCTGCTTTAAAAAAAAAAGCTGAGATTTCAGAAATCCCTGCGGCGTCTCGAGCATACTTTTATGGCACGCCGAAATGTTGGATTAGCACTTGAGCATGCTGAGTTAACACCTCATCAGAGCACGCTCGCTCACCACTAATCCTCCATCATAGGAATGGAAATACTGGATATGTTTATTACCTCACGGGTCTTTTTTCTTCTCCATAGATCATTTAACTCCTTAGTTGCAGAGTTTACTATTTACAACTGTGACAAATATTGAAGAGGTAATCATCAATGACCCAAGTAATCAATCATTAAAAATCATGACATCGTTAACATTAATCTTTTTGTCTTTGGAAAGTTTCATCCTTTACTTAAATTGTGAAATGCCCCTCTTTTATGTCCCCATAGTGAGCACAATGTATGAAGTCAATGAGAAAGCAGTAATTATATATATATATATACACTATTTGTAAAAAATTGCTTTAATTTCTATATATGTACAGGTGCTTCTCACAAAATTAGAATATCATCAAAAAGTTAACTACATCACACACAGAGTCATTACACACAGAGTAATCTATTTCATGTGTTTATTTCTGTTAATGTTGATGATTATGGCTTACAGCCAATGAAATCCCAAAAGTCATTATCTCAGTAAATTAGAATACTTTATATCACCAGCTTGAAAAATGATTGTAAAATCCGAAATGTTGTCCTACTGAAATGTATGTTCAGTAAATGCCCTCAATACTTGGTCCTTTTCCATCAATTACTGCATCAATGTGGCGTGGCATTGAGGCGATCAGCCTGCGGCACTGCTGAGGGGTTATGGAAGCCCAGGTTGCTTTGATAGCAGCCTTCAGCTCATCTGCATTGTTGGGTCTGGTGTCTCTCATCTTCCTCTTGACAATACTCCATAGATTCTCTATGAGGTTAAGGTCAGGCGAGTTTGCTGCTAATCAAGCCCAGTGATACTGTTGACTGTAAACCCGGTATTGGTACTTTTGGCAGTGTGGACAGCAGCAGTCCGCTCCTTGTGAATCTCCCCCAATTTCTGAATGGCCTTTTGTTTTTGTTTTTAATATAAATTTTTATTGAAAATTTGCATTTACAACCATATGAAACAACAATCCATTGGCATCAATCATAGGATTTAGACATTGTACATTGTACTTGTAAAGGTTACCGATTAAGAATATCTTCTTTTGGAGATAACGAAGGTAATCTTAGCCAATATTATAACGTCTATATGGGATAGCGGAGAGAATTGTCAAAAATACAAAAACAAACAAAGAAATAAAAGAAGAAGGGAAGGGGGAAAGGGAGGGAGGAGAGTAAGAAAAGGAGCTGGGAGCCTTCACCGAGTCGCCTAACCCATTCCAACCGGCAGTCTAGCCCGCCTTCCCATTATCCATTAAAGTAGTAAAACATCTAACGCTAATCATGGAAAGAACAATCCTCTGGTAATTGTAGTGGACCCAGATTATTCTTCAATTTTTCCAAGAGGAACCATCTAGTGGAAGAGAAGGGAGTTATCATCTTCCGCCTTGCATCGGCCCCGCACGTTTTCCAAGAAACTGTCTCCATTTTTTAAGAAATTTGCCCGCTTGTACCTCCTTATTTGTGAGTGCGTCCCCTTGCTCCACCGCCATGTAAGTCGAGCTATTAAATCTGACAACTGAGGGGTAGACGATGATAAGTATAGTATGTATTAGTATTGGGGGACCCCTCCCTCCGCAACTCTCGCCACTCATATTCTCCCAATAATGTAAGATCGCCATTGTCACATTACTCCAAAGGCTGGTAATCCAGAAACTAGGCCCCAAAACGGGACTATGTAACCGCAGGACCATAGGCCATGTAATAAATCAGAGCTAGGTTGCTGACATCTAGGGCAGGCTGTAAGTCTGTTAGGTCTTATATCTGGTTTATGAATATTAAAAGCAGAGATTGCTCCATGCATCATTTTAAATTGAGTTTCCCTCCAATTTTCATTTATTATGTTTTAGTATATATACCCTGTAACATTATACTTTTCCAGAAAGGCATCCAGTCCCCTCTTAAATTTAAGTAATGAATCACTCATTACAACATCATTTGGCAGAGAGTTCCATAGTCTCAATGCTCTTACAGTAAAGAATCCGCGTCTGTTATTATGCCTAAACCTTTTTTCCTCCAGACGTAGAGGATGCCCCCTTGTCCCTGTTTCAGGTCTATGATTAAAAAGATCATCAGAAAGGTCTTTGTACTGTCCCCTCATATATTTATACATTAAAATAAGATCTCTCCTTAGTCTTCGTTTTTCCAAACTAATTAGCCCCAAGAGTAATAATCTATCTTGGTATTGCAGACCCCCCAGTCCTCTAATAACCTTGGTCGCTCTTCTCTGCACCCGCTCCAGTTCAGCTATGTCTTTCTTATACACCGGAGACCAGAACTGTGCACAGTATTCTAAGTGTGGTCGCACTAGTGACTTGTATAGAGGTAAAATTATGTTCTCCTCATGAGCATCTATGCCTCTTTTAATGCATCCCATTATTTTATTTGCCCTTGTAGCAGCTGCCTGACACTGGCCACTGAACATGAGTTTTTCATCCACCCATACTCCCAGGTCTTTTTCATTGATGGTTTTGCCCAGAGTTTTAGAATTAAGCACATAGTTATTCATCTTATTACTTCTACCCAAGTGCATGACCTTACATTTATCCCCATTAAAGCTCATTTGCCATTTATCAGCCCAAGTTTCAAGTTTAAAAAAATCATCCTGTAATATAAAATTTTCCTCCTCAGTATTGATTACCCTGCAGAGTTTAGTGTCATCTGCAAATATTGAAATTCTGCTCTGTATGCCCCCTACAAGATCATTAATAAATATGTTAAAAAGAAGAGGGCCCAATACTGACCCCTGTGGTACCCCCACTGCTAACCACGACCCAGTCCGAGTGTGCTCCATTAATAACCACCCTTTGTTTCCTATCCCTGAGCCAGCTCTTAATTGTAGATAGAGGCAGAAAATGCCATCCTTGAAGTCTTGAATCCACGAACTCTGCATTTGGTTTTGAGAAACGTAAGTCCCGGAACAAGTCATTCAGTTCTGGCTGTGTTAGAACATGAGGCTCACCAGACATACATGGCTAAGAATCAGCGTTGTTCCCCGTCTCTGACCCATGGACTGCAACATCTTTGTTGGCTGCCTGCTCTAGGCTCCATGACTCTAGTGGCTTTGATACTGGAAGAGCGTCTGTTGTGAATTCTGCTTTTGGGTTCCCTCCAGTGGTTGTAGGTGGGAATGCAGTTGTCCCTCAGTTGCAGTCCTGGCCAGGTGTATCTGCTGATTGCAGTTCTGACTGGGATATTTAGGTGTGCAGGATTCTTGAGTCCTTGCCAGTTGCCCATGGTTCTGGGAGGTTTTGGATCTTTGTCTGGTTCCTCCTGCCTTGCTGCCAATTCAGCAAAGATAAGTGTTTTGTGTTTGTTTCTGTGGCACACATTCTGTGTGCTTAATAATTCTGTGCTATTCATTTGTTTTCTCTTGTCCAGCTTAGACTGTGTCAGTGTTTTCTCAGTCTTGTTGGATTCTCTGGAGTTGCAGATATACGCTCCACATCTTTAGTTAGATGGTGGAATTTTTTGTATTTTCTGCTGTGGATATTTTTGGAAGGGTTTTAATACTGACCGCTTAGGATTCTGTCCTATCCTTTCCTATTTTAGCTAGAGTGGCCTCTTTTGCCAAATCCTGTTTCCTGCCTGCGTGTGTCTTTTCCTCTACTACTCATCTATATATATAATTGTCTAAGGGTTTTTCCGTCTGTCTGTCTGTCTGTGTGTCTGTCTGTCTTTCTGTCTGTCTGTCCTGGAAATCCCGCGTCTCTGATTGATCGAGGCCGCCAGGCCTCGACCAATCAGAGACCGACACAGCATCGACGTAGAAATCCCGCGTCTCTGATTGGTCGAGGCCGCTAGGCCTCGACCAATCCGCAACGGGCACAGCGACGATGATGTCATAAAGGACGTAGACATCTCACGTTTCTGATTCAGCGACGGGCACAGTATCGATGTAGATGTCATAATGGTTGCCATGGCGACGATGGTGTCATAAAGGTTGCCTCGACCAATCAGCGATGGGCACAGTCTGCCGCGAATTCTGGAATCATCGTTGTCCATATACTACGGGGACATGCATATTCTAGAATACCCGATGCGTTAGAATCGGGCCACAATCTAGTCTATATATATAATTGTCTAAGGGTTTTTCCGTCTGTCTGTCCTGGAAATCCCGCGTCTGATTGGTCGAGGCCGCCAAGGCCTCGACCAATCAGCGACGGGCACAGCGACGATAATGTCATAAAGGACGTAGACATCCCGCGTCTCTGATTGGTCGAGGCCGCCAGGCCTCGACCAATCAGCAACGGGCACAGCGATGATGATGTCATAAAGGACGTAGAAATCCCACGTTTCTGATTCAGCGACGGGCACAGTATCGACGTAGATGTCATAATGGTTGCCATGGCGACGATGATGTCATAAAGGTTGCCTCGACCAATCAGCCACGGGCACAATCTGCCGCGAATTCTGGAATCATCGTTGTCCATATACTACGGGGACATGCATATTCTAGAATGCCCGATGCGTTAGAATCGGGCCACAATCTAGTAGTCAATATTTGTGGGGGGCTGCCTATCCTTTGGGGTTCTGCTCTGAGGCAAGGTAGATTTCCTATTTCCATCTATAGGGGTATTTTTTTTTTTTTATCAGATAGATTTTTATTATCCGCAAAGAATAAACAATCAGAATATTTCTCATGGCAATGTTTCATTAAACATTTACAGATAACTTTTTCCCCCCCGACCCAGAGCCCCCCCACCCTGCCCAACCCGAGACCTCAGCCAGAGCCACCCCACTTCCCATCATCATACAACCATTTGAATAAACATCCGTTATATTTCCATTGAATACTAGGTTCCCTATATTCTCATTTATCATCCTAATTCAAGTCCATCCACGGTTGCCACAGCTTGTGGAAGATGTCCAGCTTATTCCTTTTGGTGTAGATACTTTTCTCCAAAGTAAGTATATGCTCCGCTTGCTTAAGAAAGTCTCTTCTTGTTGGAGGTTCCTCTCTAATCCAAAATTTGGCGATCAATTTCCTAGCAATGAATAACAATCGTGCAATAGCTATTTTAAACATGTTGTCCGTAACAATTTCCTCCACATATCCCAATATGCAAGTCAGTGGAACCCTAGGGACAGAACATCCATACACCAGTTCAATACGATTTAAAACAACTATCCAGAAGGAGGACAGTCTAGGGCACTGCCACATCATATGCAATATCCCCGCCTGGGATTGTGAGCACCGAGGGCAGTCCGAGTTCTGCCTAAGCCCAGCCTTGAACAACCTGTCAGGGGTTCTATAGGCCCTATGGATTACGAATAACTGTGATAGCCTGCCTGGTTCACTCATTGATATCTTGGGCACATATTCTAGGACCGACTCCCATCTATCATTGTCAATTATTCCCAATTCAGCTTCCCATTTCCCTTTGGCTCGGATGGGATATTTTTCCAGGAAAGAAAAAAGTAGAAACCCATATATTTCTGAAATCGCCCCCTTCGTGCAGCTATTCTTAAGGATATAGTCGATCATGAGATCAATCTGTACCACTATGGCTCCCCTTTTATTCTGTGCCTGATAAGCATGAGAGATACGATTATACTGGAACAATTCAGACCGTGGCAACTGAAATTCTTCCTGCAACTCCTCAAATGTTTTAAGTCTGCCCTGACTTATCAGCTGCCCCAGCCATTTAATACCTGCTGCAGACCAAAAGTGAAAACCCTCCCTCTGCCTAAATTCCGGTAGATAAATGTTGTCCCAAATAGGCGAGAATCTGGTGAACCCACTCACTTCCCTAATGAGTTTGACTTTTTCCCATACTCTGTGAATTAATTTGATAGTGCACCCATGTGAACCCATTTTTTTGAATTGTCCTCCCTCCAAACTGTCACTCAAAATGTCTGCCTGTAGTAAGAACCTCAAGCTATTAGGTATTTGCACACTCCCTGCCTCCTCCCCCCATCCTTTGAGATGTTGACACTGTGCTGCTAAGAAGTATAGCCATGGATTAGGAAGTGCAAGACCCCCCTCTGTTTTGGCCCTCTGAAGTATCTCCTGTTTAAACCTAGGACTCTTTCCTCCCCATATTAATTCCCCAAACAAAGACCTAATCTTACGGAATCTGCATTGTGTAATCCAAATGGGAGAGTTATGTAGCACGTACAACAACTGTGGCATTACAATCATCTTTAAGAGGTTCACCCTACCAACCACCGATAAATGTAATTTGTTCCATGCCGCAATCTTGGTACGAATTTTCTGCATTAATGGACTTAAATTCAGTTCCTCAAAGGTAGTTAGAGGAAGAGCAATCTGAATACCCAAATATTTGAATTTTTGAACAATCTTTAATTTTGTGGTTATCGCCCTCTCTCCACTGCCCATACTGTCCCCCTCAATCAACAACATACAAGACTTATCCCAGTTTATTGTGAGACCCGAAAACCGACCAAACTCCTCAATCAAAGCAACCGCATTGCACAGGGACCTTTCAGAATCCTCCAGGAACAACAAAATATCGTCAGCATATAATGCAATTTTGTCTTCCCTCCTACCATAGATGTAACCTCTAACCTCCTGAGCACCTCTTATTTTAGCCGCTAACGGCTCCACGGCCAGAGCGAAGAGCAACGGGGACAGCGGACACCCCTGTCTGGTACCCCTAAACAGCGGGAAACTCTCTGACAAATTATTATTAACTCTAATTTTTGCCATTGGGAACGAGTACAGCAACTTAACCCAGGAGATGAATTTTGGACCAAACCCCAGGCGATCCAGTACCGACCACAAGTAACTCCACTCCACACAATCAAAGGCCTTGTGGGCATCTAAAGACACCACAACTCTTTTTCCGGCATTGTCTGCAGGAATTTGCATATTTAAAAATAGCCTTCTCAAGTTAATTGCCGTGGATTTATTGGGCATAAAGCCAGACTGGTCTGGGTGAATCAATTTATCGATCACTTGGGTCAGCCTGTTCGCCAGGGCCTTCGCCAAAATCTTTATGTCAGCCGTTAGAAGTGAAATTGGTCTATACGACTCCGGCTGTTGAGCATCTTTATCAGCTTTAGGAATAACCACCACGATGGCCTCTCTCATTGATGGGGGCAGCACTCCCCTCTCCAACGACTCAGAGAACACTCGCTCCAATTTGGGCATTAACTCTGCATTAAGAATTTTATAAACCTCTACTGGGATACCGTCCGTCCCCGGAGCCTTGCCCCCCGCCATATTCGCCAAAGCCGCCTTCAATTCTTCCTCCCCAAGCGGTCTATCCATCCACTCCCTTTCCTCTCTACCTAGTCTGGGTAAGTCAACCTCTTTCAGATATCTATTCATTTCCTCAGGACTTTTATCCACCCTAGAGGAATATAATTTACTATAAAATCTCCGAAAAACGTCTAAAATTTCCCCCCCCTGAGTAACCGTTTTACCTTCCTCTGTTCTTATGGAGTATACATGTGAAGAATCCCGCTGCGCAGAAACCACCACCGAGAGCAAATGTCCTACCTTCTCTCCCTCAGAATAAAATGTTTCCTTTTGAAAGGCTCTCAACCTATCTGCCCTACGCATATGGAGTTCATCGACCGCTACCTGAGCCACCCTCATACGAAGTTGTGCTTCTCTTGAATTCTGAGAGGCCAGTGTCTCTTCCGCCACCCTCAGTTCCTCCATCACTGCATTGTCTTGAATTTTAGACTTAGTTTTATGTCTCGAGATGTCCCGGAATAAAATTCCTCTCAGGTATGCCTTCATGGTGTCCCACACTACAAGATTCCCCGCACTCCCTTCATTTATCCTGAAAAACTCCCCGAGTTCAGTTCCCACCTGTTCCATATCCAAATACTGTAGCCAGGAGGGGTGAAATTTCCATCCCAACCCCGTCAGACCACTCTTCCCAGTCATTTGTACAGAGACCAGTACTGGGCTATGGTCCGATATTACTCTAGGCCTATACTCCACCTCATGTATTAGATTATTCACCCCCCCATTTCCCAAAGCCACATCAATGCGAGATAAAGATCCGTATGTTGCTGAATAACATGAGTAGGCATATGTCCTAGGATTACGCACCCGCCACAAATCTATCCATCCTATTTCTCTTAGATAATTTCCAAAAGGAGTAGAGTTCCCTTCACTTCTCAACTCTGCATGTCTACCCTTGTCCCAGTGATCATTAGATATATTGTTCACATCCCCCACTATAAGGAGGGGCACCCCATCCCACCTACCCGTAATTTCCAGAATCTCCTGTATCTTTTTCTTGGAATATGGTGGTGGAATATAAATTGACACAATACAAATTAACCTGTTAAATATCTTGCATACTAAAAACACAAATTGGCCGTCTTTATCGGTGGTTACCTCAATCTCTTCAAACGGAACACTAACGTGTATCATAATTGACACACCTCTGGCATAATTTGAGAACGTTGAGTGATACGCCTTTCTCACCCATCTCTTCTGTAGAATAGCAACCTTTTCCTTCACTAGGTGAGTTTCCTGCAGACATATCACTGAAGGCCTCTGTTTCAGTACATATTGGAAAATAGCTGTTCTTTTAGTAGCATTTGCAAGGCCCCTAACATTCCAACTTAGGATTTTAACCTCCCCACCCATTATAGCTTATAGAAACAATGAATGAGTTCAAGCTCCCTAAGGTCTCAACCCCAACTCCCACCCCCTCCCTCCTCCCCCCCCCCATCCCCAATTCCCAACTGAAATAACTCTCTATCTCTCCCCTCTCTTTAAGCCCACCCAACTCCTCTCTACTCTTAGAATATCAAAATAAACTCTCCCTCTCAATTTGAGATCTGGGAACGCTGTTTCACAGCCTAACGATAAAAACTCTGCGTTCCTTCAGCTCCCCCGCCCACCATAGCCAAAATGCAAATTTCGTTGCGCCGCCGAACACAACCTGATGATATCAATATACCATAAAGTCACAGTATAAGTACCAGTTAACTATCAAACCAAACATAACAGTGAAGGGTTAACAATTGCCTCAGTAGCACTTAAATCAGTTTCAGCGGGTCTGCCCCGTTTTGACATGCTTAGTATTGAGATCCAGCCATTGTGACGCCTCCTCTGGATTTTGGAAAAAATGCACCCGATCCAGAGCCACCACCCTTAATTTTGCTGGGTAAATCATTGAATAACGGACATCTAAGTCTCGCAACCTCCTCTTGACCTCTCCAAACTTCATCCGAAGCTTTTGGACCGCCGCAGAGTAATCCGGATAAAGGGAGACCCGATTACCATCAATGGTCAGCTCATCACAATTCCTGGCTTTCCTCAACAAAATGTCTCGGTCCTGATAGTTCAGAATTTTAGCCAAGATAACTCTTGGGGCCGAGCCGGGGGGGAGGGGTCTGGTGGGCACACGGTGCGCTCTTTCAACGGCAAACATCTTAGTAAGGCCATCTCCACCCACAGCGTTTTTTAGCCATGCCTCAATATAAGCCGTGGGGTTGCTCCCTTCCGCCTTTTCTGGGACCCCCACAATCCTTAGGTTGTTCCTGCGGGATCGGTTTTCAAGGTCATCAGTCTTAAACTCCAGATCAGCAATACGTTGAATATACTTTTTTTCCCTGTTTAACAATTCACCAATCCGATCTTCTGCACTCCCAACCCTTTCTTCCACCTCTTCCACTCTCTTTTCAACTTTACGCATAGCAGAGTTTAAAGCGACCATCTCTCCCTTTAATTCATCCGCTCGTAGGTTTAGAGCCCCCAGGGCAGACTTACAGTACATCACCACTGAAAATATGTCCTTCAGAGTCGGCTCCTCCATTTCTGGCATGTCAGACTGTGCAGGCAGAACAGCTCCTGCGGCCCTTGTAGGAGATCCCTGGTCTGACCCACTGCACTGTAGCTGAGCCCCTCCTTCCTGCTGATCTCCGGGGGCACCAGCTGCTCCAGACTCCACACTTCCAGCCTCTGACTGTAGATTTACAGCCTCCTCTGACCTGGCAAATCGCTCCAACTTAGCAATCACATCCATCTTCCTCTGATAAGCAGCGCTTGCCCTCGCCGCCTCCTCTGCAGTCTCAGCGCCATCTTGGGCCTGTGAGCTTCCCGCAGCTGTCAGCTCCTTCTGTCTCCTGCGTGTCATCCTCAGATAAGATTCCGTTCCTTCGGGTCACACCTCGCTCCCCGAGACTATGTGCACTCCTGAGAGTATGATTTGCGCTCGGCGGCGCCTCTAAGGGGTTAATACAGAGATAATGAAGCGGGAGAGCTCTGTTGCACGTCTGTTCACATCGCCTGCTAGGCCACGCCCCCATCTATAGGGGTATTTAGTCCTCCGGCTGTGTCAAGGTGTCTAGGATTTGTTAGGCACACCCCACGGCTACTTCTAGTTGCTGTGTTAAGTTCAGGATTTGCGGTCAGTACAGCTTCCACCAACTCAGAGAAAGTTCCATGCGGCTCCAAGGTCACCGGATCATAACAGTACAACTGGCCAATAATGAGTTAAATGCATCTCAGAAGAAGGGAAGAAAGGTGTTGAGCCATTTTTTTTTCTGCAGTCTGCTTTCTCTTCTCTTCGCTCTTTTTCTCTGGGTGGCTGAGGAGTCTTGTGCTAGCATGGATATTCAGGAATTAGCTTCTCGTGTGGACCAGTTTGCTGCTAGGGTACAGGGTATTTCTGATTATATTGTTCAGACTCCTGTTTTAGAGCCAAAGATTCCTACTCCTGATTTGTTTTTTGGTGACAGGTCCAAATTTTTGAGTTTTAAAAACAACTGTAAACTGTTTTTTGCTCTGAGACCTCGATCCTCTGGTGATTCCATTCAACAGGTTAAAATCATCATCTCCCTGCTGCGTGGCGATGCACAGGATTGGCCATTTTCCCTGGAATCTGGAAATCCGGCTTTGTTTAATGTAGACTCCTTTTTTCAGGCTTTTGGATTATTATATGATGAACCTAATTCTCTGGATCAAGCGGAGAAGACCTTGTTGGCCCTGTCTCAGGGTCAAGAGGCGGCAGAATTGTATTGTCAGAAATTTAGAAAATGGTCTGTGTTGACTAAATGGAATGATGATGCTTTGGCGGCAATTTTCAGAAAGGGTCTTTCTGAATCCGTTAAAGATGTTATGGTGGGGTTTCCCACACCTTTCGGTCTGAGTGATTCTATGTCTCTGGCCATTCAGATTGACCGGCACTTGCGGGAGCGCAGAACTTTGCGCGCTGTGGCGTTGTCCTCAGAGCAAATTCCTGAGCCAATGCAGTGTGATAGGATTCTGTCTAGAACGGAACGACAAGGTTTCAGACGTCAGAATAGGTTGTGTTATTATTGTGGCGATGCTTCTCATGTCATTTCTGTCTGCCCTAAGCGGACAAAGAGGATTGCCAGTTCATTTACCATCAGTACTGTACAACCTAAATTTCTGTTATCTGTGTTCTTGATCTGCTCATTGTCATCATTTTCTGTCATGGCGTTTGTGGATTCAGGCGCCGCCTTGAACTTAATGGACTTTGAATTTGCCAGGTGTTGTGGTTTTTCCTTGCAGTCTTTGCAGAACCCTATTCCTTTAAGGGGCATTGATGCTACACCTTTGGCTAAAAATAAGCCCCAGTTTTGGACACAGGTGACCATGCGCATGGCGCCAGCCCATGAGGAAGATTGTCGATATCTGGTGTTGCATAATTTGCATGATGCTATCGTGCTGGGTTTTCCGTGGTTGCAGGTACATAATCCTGTGTTGGACTGGAAGTCTATGTCTGTGACTAGTTGGGTGTTATGTGTGCTAATGAAAGGTGTTATGAAGGCAATCCAGAGACACAGTGTGCCTAGCAATCAGAGCGCACACAGTGATCTGACAAATACCCAAAAACAAAAGAACGAGCTCTGAGACGTGGAAACTCTGTAGACTGCACACCTGATCCTATCCTAAACACAACTAAAAGCGGCTGTGGATTGCGCCTAACAACTACCTATGCAACTCGGCACAGCCTAAGAAACTAGCTAGCCTGAAGATAGAAAAATAGGCCTGACTTGCCCCAGAGAAATACCCCAAAGGAAAAGGCAGCTCCCCCACATATAATGACTGTGAGTAAGATGAAAAGACAAAACGTAGGATGAAATAGATTCAGCAAAGTGGGGCCCGATATTCTTAGACAGAGCGAGGACAGTAAAGCAACTTTGCAGTCTACAAAAAACCCTAAAGCAAAAACCACGCAAAGGGGGCAAAAAAAACCCACCGTGCCGAACTAACGGCACGGCGGTACACCCTTTGCGTCTCAGAGCTTCCAGCAAAACCAAAGACAAGCTGGACAGAAAAAAAAGCAACAAAATAGCAAAAAAGCACTTAGCTATACAGAGCAGCAGGTCACAGGAACAATCAGGAGAAGCTCAGATCCAACACTGGAACATTGACAAGGAGCCAGGATAGCAGCATCAGGTGGAGTTAAGTAACGAAGCAGCTAACGAGCTCACCAGAACACCTGAGGGAGGAAGCTCAGAAGCTGCAGTACCACTTGTGACCACAGGAGTGAATTCAGCCACAGAATTCACAACAGTACCCCCCCTTGAGGAGGGGTCACCGAACCCTCACCAGAGCCCCCAGGCCGACCAGGATGAGCCACATGAAAGGCACGAACAAGATCTGGAGCATGGACATCAGAGGCAAAAACCCAGGAATTATCTTCCTGAGCATAACCCTTCCATTTAACCAGATACTGGAGTTTCCGTCTAGAAACACGAGAATCCAAAATCTTCTCCACAATATACTCCAATTCCCCCTCCACCAAAACCGGGGCAGGAGGCTCAACAGATGGAACCATAGGTGCCACGTATCTCCGCAACAACGACCTATGGAATACATTATGTATGGAAAAGGAGTCTGGGAGGGTCAGACGAAAAGACACAGGATTGAGAACCTCAGAAATCCTATACGGACCAATAAAACGAGGTTTAAATTTAGGAGAGGAAACCTTCATAGGAATATGACGAGAAGATAAACAAACCAGATGCCCAACACGAAGTCGGGGACCCACACGGCGTCTGCGATTAGCGAAAAGTTGAGCCTTCTACTGGGACAAGGTCACATTGTCCACTACCTGAGTCCAGATCTGCTGCAACCTGTCCACCACAGAATCCACACCAGGACAGTCCGAAGACTCAACCTGTCCTGAAGAGAAACGAGGATGGAACCCAGAATTGCAAAAAAAAGGAGAAACCAAGGTAGCCGAGCTGGCCCGATTATTAAGGGCGAACTCAGCCAACGGCAAAAAGGACACCCAATCATCCTGGTCTGCAGAAACAAAACATCTCAGATATGTTTCCAAGGTCTGATTGGTTCGTTCGGTCTGGCCATTAGTCTGAGGATGGAAAGCCGAGGAAAAGGATAGGTCAATGCCCATCCTACCACAAAAGGCTCGCCAAAACCTTGAAACAAACTGGGAACCTCTGTCAGAAACAATATTCTCAGGAATGCCATGCAACCGAACCACATGCTGAAAGAACAAAGGTACCAAATCAGAGGAGGAAGGCAATGTAGCCAAGGGCACCAGATGGACCATTTTAGAAAAGCGATCACAGACCACCCAAATGACTGACATCTTTTGAGAAACAGGAAGGTCAGAAATGAAATCCATTGAAATGTGTCCAAGGCCTCTTTGGGACCGGCAAGGGCAAAAGCAACCCACTGGCACGAGAACAGCAGGGCTTAGCCCGAGCACAAATCCCACAGGACTGCACAAAAGTACGTACATCCCGTGACAGAGATGGCCACCAGAAGGATCTAGCCACTAACTCTCTAGTACCAAAGATTCCAGGATGACCAGCCAACACCGAACAATGAAGTTCAGAGATAACTTTATTAGTCCACCTATCAGAGACGAACAGTTTCTCCGCTGGACAACGGTCAGGTTTATTCGCCTGAAATTTTTGCAGCACCCGCCGCATATCAGGGGAGATGGCAGACACAATGACTCCTTCCTTGAGGATACCCGCTGGCTCAGATAAACCCGGAGAGTCGGGCACAAAACTCCTAGACAGAGCATCCGCCTTCACATTTTTAGAGCCCGGAAGGTACGAAATCACAAAGTCGAAGCGGGCAAAAAATAACGACCAACGGGCCTGTCTAGGATTCAAGCGCTTGGCAGACTCGAGATAAGTCAAGTTCTTATGATCAGTCAATACCACCACGCGATGCTTAGCTCCTTCAAGCCAATGACGCCACTCCTCGAATGCCCACTTCATGGCCAGCAACTCTCGGTTGCCCACATCATAATTACGCTCAGCGGGCGAAAACTTCCTGGAAAAGAAAGCACATGGTTTCATCACTGAGCAATCAGAACCTCTCTGTGACAAAACCGCCCCTGCTCCAATCTCAGAAGCATCAACCTCGACCTGGAGAGAGAAACATCTGGTTGACACAACACAGGGGCAGAACAAAAACGATGCTTCAACTCCTGAAAAGCTTCCAGAGCAGCAGAAGACCAATTAACCAAATCAGCACCCTTCTTGGTCAAATCGGTCAATGGTTTGGCAATGCTAGAAAAATTACAGATGAAGCGACGATAAAAATTAGCAAAGCCCAGGAACTTTTGCAGACTTTTCAGAGATGTCGGCTGAATCCAATCCTGGATGGCTTGGACCTTAACTGGATCCATCTCGATAGTAGAAGGGGAAAAGATGAACCCCAAAAATGAAACTTTCTACACACCGAAGAGACACTTTGATCCCTTCACAAACAAAGAATTAGCACGCAGGACCTGAAAAACCATTCTGACCTGCTTCACATGAGACTCCCAATCATCCGAAAAGATCAAAATGTCATCCAAGTAAACAATCAGGAATTTATCCAGATACTCACGGAAGATGTCATGCATAAAAGACTGAAACACAGATGGAGCATTGGCAAGTCCGAACGGCATCACTAGATACTCAAAATGACCCTCGGGCGTATTGAATGCAGTTTTCCATTCATCTCCTTGCCTGATTCTCACCAGATTATACGCACCACGAAGATCTATCTTAGTGAACCAACTAGCCCCCTTAATCCGAGCAAACAAGTCAGATAACAATGGCAAGGGATACTGAAATTTAACAGTGATCTTATTAAGAAGGCGGTAATCAATACACGGTCTCAGCGAACCATCCTTCTTGGCTACAAAGAAGAACCCTGCTCCCAGTGGTGATGACGATGGGCGAATATGTCCCTTCTCCAGGGATTCCTTCACATAACTGCGCATAGCGGCGTTTTCGGGCACGGATAAATTAAATAATCGACCTTTAGGGAATTTACTACCAGGAATCAAATTGATAGCACAATCACAATCCCTATGCGGAGGTAGGGCATCGGACTTGGGCTCTTCAAATACATCCTGATAATCAGACAAGAACTCTGGGACCTCAGAAGGGGTGGATGACGAAATCGACACAAATGGAACATCACCATGTACCCCCTGACAACCCCAGCTGGATACCGACATGGAATTCCAATCCAATACTGGATTATGGGTTTGCAGCCATGGCAACCCCAACACGACCACATCATGCAGATGATGCAACACCAGAAAGCGAATAACTTCCTGATGTGCAGGAGCCATGCACATGGTCAGCTGGGCCCAGTACTGAGGTTTATTCTTGGCCAAAGGTGTAGCATCAATTCCTCTCAATGGAATAGGACACCGCAAAGGCTCCAAGAAAAACCCACAACGTTTAGCATAATCCAAATCCATCAGATTCAGGGCAGCGCCTGAATCCACAAACGCCATGACAGAAAACGACGACAAAGAGCATATCAAGGTAATGGACAGAAGGAATTTGGACTGTACCATACCAATGGTGGCAGACCTAGCGGACCGCTTAGTGCGCTTAGGACAATCTGAAATAGCATGAGTGGAATCACCACAGTAGAAACACAGACCATTCAGACGTCTGTATTCCTGCCGTTCAACTCTGGTCATAGTCCTATCGCACTGCATAGGCTCAGGTTTAACCTCAGGCAATACCGCCAAATGGTGCACAGATTTACGCTCGCGCAAGCGTCGACCGATCTGAATGGCCAAAGACAAAGACTCATTCAAACCAGCAGGCATAGGAAATCCCACCATGATATCCTTAAGAGCCTCAGAGAGACCCTTTCTGAACAAAGCTGCCAGCGCAGATTCATTCCACTGAGTGAGTACTGACCATTTCCTAAATTTCTGACAATATACCTCTATGTTATCCTGACCCTGACACAAAGCCAGCAAATTTTTCTCAGCCTGATCCACTGAATTAGGCTCATCGTACAGTAATCCAAGCGCCAGGAAAAACGCATCGACAGTACTCAATGCAGGGTCCCCTGGCGCAAGAGAAAATGCCCAGTCTTGAGGGTCGCCGCGCAAAAAAGAAATAATAATCAAAACTTGTTGAACAGGATTACCAGAAGAACGAGGTTTCAAGGCCAGAAATAGCTTACAATTATTTTTGAAACTCAGAAACTTAGTTCTATCTCCAAAAAACAAATCAGGAATAGGAATTCTTGGTTCTAACATCGATTTCTGATCAATAGTATCTTGAATCTTTTGTACATTTATAACGAGATTATCCATTGAAGAGCACAGACCCTGAATATCCATGTCCACACCTGTGTCCAGAAACACCCAAATGTCTAGGGGAAAAAAAAAAAAAATGAACACAGAGCAGAGAAAAAAAAAAAATGATGTCAGAACTTTTTCTTTCCCTCTATTGAGAATCATTAGTTCGGCTCCTTGTACTGTTATGTGTGCTAATGAAAGGTGTTATGAAGGCAATCCAGAGACACAGTGTGCCTAGCAATCAGAGCGCACACAGTGATCTGACAAATACCCAAAAACAAAAGAACGAGCTCTGAGACGTGGAAGCTCTGTAGACTGCACACCTGATCCTATCGTAAACACAACTAAAAGCGGCTGTGGATTGCGCCTAACAACTACCTATGCAACTCGGCACAGCCTAAGAAACTAGCTAGCCTGAAGATAGAAAAATAGGCCTGACTTGCCCCAGAGAAATACCCCAAAGGAAAAGGCAGCCCCCCCACATATAATGACTGTGAGTAAGATGAAAAGACAAAATGTAGGATGAAATAGATTCAGCAAAGTGGGGCCCGATATTCTTAGACAGAGCGAGGACAGTAAAGCAACTTTGCAGTCTACAAATAACCCTAAAGCAAAAACCACGCAAAGGGGGCAAAAAAAAACCACCGTGCCGAACTAACGGCACGGCGGTACACCCTTTGCGTCTCAGAGCTTCCAGCAAAACCAAAGACAAGCTGGACAGAAAAAAAGCAACAAAATAGCAAAAAAGCACTTAGCTATACAGAGCAGCAGGTCACAGGAACAATCAGGAGAAGCTCAGATCCAACACTGGAACATTGACAAGGAGCCAGGATAGCAGCATCAGGTGGAGTTAAGTAACGAAGCAGCTAACGAGCTCACCAGAACACCTGAGGGAGGAAGCTCAGAAGCTGCAGTACCACTTGTGACCACAGGAGTGAATTCAGCCACAGAATTCACAACAGTTGGGGTTGTCAGGGGATTCATAATGATGTTCCTTTGATGTCAATCTCCTCTTCTTCCTCTTCTGAAATTCCTAAGTTTTTGTCTGATTTTCAGGATGTATTCGATCAGCCCAAGTCCAGTTCCCTTCCACCGCACAGGGACTGTGATTGTGCTATTGACTTGATTCCAGGCTGTAAGTTTCCTAAAGGCCGACTTTTCAACCTGTCTGTGCCTGAACATACCGCCATGCGTAATTATATTAAGGAGTTGTCACAATATGGTATGAAATATCATAAGTAGTTCTCTTGCTAGCCTGCGTGGGCTAAGCCCCCCTTCTTGGAGTGATGCTGCAACAGTTTGTAGCTTCAAATTCCTTCCCTTTCACTCAGCCAAGAGCTGCTTTGCCAATGTATGGGGGAAGAGAGGTTTTATGGCCGAAAGGTATTTACGACCAGGTTAGAATCTTCCTCCAGCTAGAACTGGAAAAATGGCTCCAAAATTCATGAAAGATTCTTTGTTTGGTTTTTGTACGATATTATGCACAATGTTTACGTTAAGAACACGAAAATATATATTCGTATTCCCACTCGGTGTATCTACCCATCCCTTGAAACTCGGGCTTCTAACTCCATCTGGTAAAGAAGTAGGGATTTCTCTGTAAATATGTATCCCAGATAGGACATATTTGATCTCATTAGAATGCCCACGTTAATCCGAGATGAATGATGGGTTTGTTAGGACTATGACATGTTTTGTAACGGAGTTATCGAAATTAGATATAGATTAGAATAAAATGATTTAACTGAAGAGGTAGGAGGGACGAGGTGATCCAACCCCTTTCTGGGATGTTACAGGCTTAGCTATAACTGTCTGCACACATCCCCAGCTCAGTCTTCTGCTTGATTTCTTCTTCTGGACTTCTTGTCTTCTCCTGAAGCCAGCAGCACATCCCAATGAGCTGGGACGTATGGTTGCCTGCCATTCTTTGAACATGTGAGTGTTACCTTTCCTCATTTAATCCCTGTTTATTTCATAATTACCCTTGTACATATTTGCAATTGACTCATTTGTAACATCTTTATAAAATATTTTTGATAAAGCACTGCCTAATTTTTTATGGGATATAATATTTAATATATTTAGTTCATTCTCCTGCTCTAAACGTACCCTGTCTCTGGAAGAGAATTACGCTACTGTGTTGGGTTAGCTTCGGACCCGTTTAATCGAAGCTGGTGGCAGCGATAAGTGTGCAGACTGTTGAGTGAGGCTGTAGCGACTGCGGCGTTGATAATTATTGTTCCTGCCTGAGTGGGAGTAGTTATCGCGTCGCTGCAGCGTGCCCAATAGCCAGTACATAGCAGGCAGCCTTTCTGGCGACTAATTACCCAGGGTGCAGTACCTAATCTGACCTGAGAGTAAGGGGGGCGCCAGAGAGCTGTAAGTGTTAAGTGGAACTGTAAGCGGGATATACATAAATCCCTGCAGTTTGTGGTATATTGAAAGCAGTGGGATACCTAGAATAAGCCCCTGCTGTAAACTAAGAGGTCAATAGCCTTGTGTGTGTTTTCTCATCACATTGTTAGCAGTGGAGGGATAACTAAGATAAGCCCCCCTGCACATGTGATAGCGGTCTGTTGGCCTAAAGTCACCCCAACCTGTGACGTAGGGGTGACGGTCACGGTGTGAATCGTGACGAATTGGTGGCAGCGGTCAGGGGATTCCTGACGGGAGTCTTTGGCGAAAGGGCATATTCGGCCATCTTCTTCACCGTTGGGAGCAGGATGTTTTTTTGTTGCTAAGAAGGATGGCTCCTTGAGACCCTGTATTGATTATCGCCTCTTGAATAAGATCACGGTCAAGTTTCAATACCCTTTACCTTTGCTTTCTGATTTGTTTGCTAGGATTAAGGGGGCTAGTTGGTTTACTAAGATTGACCTTCAGGGGGCATATAATCTTGTTCGTATTAAGCAGGGTGATGAATGGAAAACTGTGTTTAATACGCCCGAAGGTCATTTTGAATATCTTGTGATGCCATTCGGGCTCACTAATGCTCCATCTGTTTTTCAGTCCTTCATGCATGATATCTTCCGGACTTATCTTGATAAATTCTTGATTGTATATTTGGACGATATTTTGATTTTTTCCAATGATTGGGAGTCTTATGTGCAACAGGTCAGGATGGTGTTTCAGATCCTTCGTGACAATGCTTTGTTTGTGAAGGGGTCTAAGTGTCTCTTTGGGGTGCAGAAGGTTTCTTTTTTGGGCTTCATTTTTTTCTCCCTCATCTATGGAGATGGATCCGGCTAATGTTCAGGCCATTCATGATTGGATTCAACCCACATCCGTGAAGAGCCTTCAGAAATTTTTGGGTTTTGCTAATTTTTATCGCCGTTTCATTGCTAACTTCTCTAGTGTGGTTAAACCCTTAACTGATTTGACGAAGAAAGGCGCTGATGTGGCGAATTGGTCCTCTGCGGCTGTCTCTGCCTTTCAGGAGCTTAAACGCAGATTTACTTCTGCTCCGGTGTTGCGCCAACCGGATGTTTCTCTTCCGTTTCAGGTTGAGATTGACGCTTCTGAGATTGGGGCAGTGGCCATTTTGTCTCAGAGGGATCCTGTTGGTTCTTTGATGAAACCGTGTGCCTTCTTTTCTCGTAAGTTTTCGCCTGCTGAACGCAATTATGATGTCGGCAATCGGGAGTTGTTGGCTATGAAGTGGGCGTTTGAGGAGTGGCGACATTGGCTTGAGGGAGCTAAGCACTGTATTGTGGTCTTGACCAATCATAAGAATCTGATTTACCTCGAGTCTGCCAAACGGCTGAATCCTAGACAGGCTCGATGGTCCTTGATTTTTTCCCGTTTTGATTTTGTAGTTTCGTATCTTCCGGGTTCTAAGAATATTAAGGCTGATGCCCTCTCTAGGAGTTTTTTGCCTGATTCTCCTGAGGTCCTTGAACCGGTCGGCATTCTGAAAGAAGGGGTGGTCCTTTCTGCCATTTCCCCTGATTTACGACGGGTTCTTCAGGAATTTCAGGCTGACAGACCTGACCGCTGTCCAGTGGGGAAACTGTTTGTTCCTGACAGATGGACTAGTAGAGTGATTTCTGAGGTTCACTGTTCTGTGTTGGCTGGTCATAGTAACATAGTAACATAGTTAGTAAGGCCGAAAAAAGACATTTGTCCATCCAGTTCAGCCTATATTCCATTATAATAAATACCCAGATCTACGTCCTTCTACAGAACCTAATAATTGTATGATACAATATTGTTCTGCTCCAGGAAGACATCCAGGCCTCTCTTGAACCCCTCGACTGAGTTCGCCATCACCACCTCCTCAGGTAAGCAATTCCAGATTCTCACTGCCCTAACAGTAAAGAATCCTCTTCTATGTTGGTGGAAAAACCTTCTCTCCTCCAGACGCAAAGAATGCCCCCTTGTGCCCGTCACCTTCCTTGGTATAAACAGATCCTCAGCGAGATATTTGTATTGTCCCCTTATATACTTATACATGGTTATTAGATCGCCCCTCAGTCGTCTTTTTTCTAGACTAAATAATCCTAATTTCGCTAATCTATCTGGGTATTGTAGTTCTCCCATCCCCTTTATTAATTTTGTTGCCCTCCTTTGTACTCTCTCTAGTTCCATTATATCCTTCCTGAGCACCGGTGCCCAAAACTGGACACAGTACTCCATGTGCGGTCTAACTAGGGATTTGTACAGAGGCAGTATAATGCTCTCATCATGTGTATCCAGACCTCTTTTAATGCACCCCATGATCCTGTTTGCCTTGGCAGCTGCTGCCTGGCACTGGCTGCTCCAGGTAAGTTTATCATTAACTAGGATCCCCAAGTCCTTCTCCCTGTCAGATTTACCCAGTGGTTTCCCGTTCAGTGTGTAATGGTGATATTGATTCCCTCTTCCCATGTGTATAACCTTACATTTATCATTGTTAAACCTCATCTGCCACCTTTCAGCCCAAGTTTCCAACTTATCCAGATCCATCTGTAGCAGAATACTATCTTCTCTTGTATTAACTGCTTTACATAGTTTTGTATCATCTGCAAATATCGATATTTTACTGTGTAAACCTTCTACCAGATCATTAATGAATATGTTGAAGAGAACAGGTCCCAATACTGACCCCTGCGGTACCCCACTGGTCACAGCGACCCAGTTAGAGACTATACCATTTATAACCACCCTCTGCTTTCTATCACTAAGCCAGTTACTAACCCATTTACACACATTTTCCCCCAGACCAAGCATTCTCATTTTGTGTACCAACCTCTTGTGCGGCACGGTATCAAACGCTTTGGAAAAATCGAGATATACCACGTCCAATGACTCACCGTGGTCCAGCCTATAGCTTACCTCTTCATAAAAACTGATTAGATTGGTTTGACAGGAGCGATTTCTCATAAACCCATGCTGATATGGAGTTAAACAGTTATTCTCATTGAGATAATCCAGAATAACATCCCTCAGAAACCCTTCAAATATTTTACCAACAATAGAGGTTAGACTTACTGGCCTATAATTTCCAGGTTCACTTTTAGAGCCCTTTTTGAATATTGGCACCACATTTGCTATGCGCCAGTCCTGCGGAACAGACCCTGTCGCTATAGAGTCACTAAAAATAAGAAATAATGGTTTATCTATTACATTACTTAGTTCTCTTAGTACTCGTGGGTGTATGCCATCCGGACCCGGAGATTTATCTATTTTAATCTTATTTAGCCGGTTTCGCACCTCTTCTTGGGTTAGATTGGTGACCCTTAATATAGGGTTTTCATTGTTTCTTGGGATTTCACCTAGCATTTCATTTTCCACCGTGAATACCGTGGAGAAGAAGGTGTTTAATATGTTAGCTTTTTCCTCGTCATCTACAACCATTCTTTCCTCACTATTTTTTAAGGGGCCTACATTTTCAGTTTTTATTCTTTTACTATTGATATAGTTGAAGAACAGTTTGGGATTAGTTTTACTCTCTTTAGCAATGTGCTTCTCTGTTTCCTTTTTGGCAGCTTTAATTAGTTTTTTAGATAAAGTATTTTTCTCCCTATAGTTTTTTAGAGCTTCAATGGTGCCATCCTGCTTTAGTAGTGCAAATGCTTTCTTTTTACTGTTAATTGCCTGTCTTACTTCTTTGTTTAGCCACATTGGGTTTTTCCTATTTCTAGTCCTTTTATTCCCACAAGGTATAAACCGCTTACACTGCCTATTTAGGATGTTCTTAAACATTTCCCATTTATTATCTGTATTCTCATTTCTGAGGATATTGTCCCAGTCTACCAGATTAAGGGCATCTCTAAGCTGTTCAAACTTTGCCTTCCTAAAGTTCAATGTTTTTGTGACTCCCTGAAAGTCCCCCTAGTGAAAGACAGGTGAAACTGCACAATATTGTGGTCGCTATTTCCTAAATGCCCAACTACCTGCAGATTTGTTATTCTGTCAGGTCTATTAGATAGTATTAGGTCTAAAAGTGCTGCTCCTCTGGTTGGATTCTGCACCAATTGTGAAAGATAATTTTTCTTGGTTATTAGCAGAAACCTGTTGCCTTTATGGGTTTCACAGGTTTCTGTTTCCCAGTTAATATCCGGGTAGTTAAAGTCCCTAGTATTTTAAAGTCCCTAGTATTTTTGGTACCAGAGATTTGGTTGGTAGGTCCTTTTGGTGGCCTTCTTTGTCACGTGATGTGCATTCTTTTGTGCAGTCCTGTGGGACTTGTGCACGGGCCAAGCCTTGTTGTTCCCGTGCTAGTGGGTTGCTTTTGCCATTGCCAGTCCCTGAGAGGTCCTGGGCGCATATTTCTATGGATTTTATTTCTGATCTTCCGGTTTCCCAGAAGATGTCTGTTATCTGGGTTGTTTGTGACCGGTTCTCTAAGATGGTTCATTTGGTGCCTTTGCCTAAATTGCCTTCCTCTTCAGATTTGGTTCCATTGTTTTTTCAGCATGTGGTTCGTTTGCATGGTATTCCGGAGAATATTGTGTCCGACAGAGGTTCCCAGTTTGTTTCTAGGTTTTGGCGGACCTTTTGTGCTAGGCTGGGCATTGATTTGTCTTTTCCTTCTGCATTTCATCCTCAGACAAATGGCCAGACCGAGCAAACTAATCAAACTTTGGAGACTTATTTGAGATGCTTTGTGTCTGCTGATCAGGATGATTGGGTGGCCTTCTTGCCATTGGCCGAGTTTGCCCTTAATAATCGGGCTAGTTCGGCTACTTTGGTTTCGCCTTTCTTTTGTAATTTTGGTTTTCATCCTCGTTTCTCTTCTGGGCAGGTTGAGCCTTCTGACTGTCCTGGCGTGGATTCTGTGGTTGACAGGTTGCAGCAGATTTGGGCTCATGTGGTGGACAATTTGGTGTTGTCTCAGGAGGAGGCTCAACGTTTTTCTAACCGTCGTCGGTGTGTTGGTTCCCGGCTTCGGGTTGGGGATCTGGTCTGGTTGTCTTCCCGTCATGTTCCTATGAAGGTTTCAAAGGTAGTGATGGCTAGCACTCGACTGGAGTAGAGGTGACGGTGCTAGTGAAGGGAACTAGGAGTTCCGAAGTCACTGAATATAAAAGATCACTGCACACGCTCAAAGCGAAGATATGCTCTCAAGTGGAAGTTTATTGATAGTTGATGCAGGAAAAAGCGACTGGTCAATTTTTGACGTTTCGGCTAAAGCATAGCCTTGGTCACAACGTCGCTGCAACAAATACAGAAATACAAATATTTACAAAAATATATACAATGAAATCGTGTTATGTACACTATATATAAACAATCTACATAAAGGAAACTTGTGATGAACATGTACAGAGAAATAGCTCTGTAAGACAATGTAATGAGATGTATTTTAAAATAAGATGATACACTGTAGAGGGATATCTATAAAAAGAGACACTGGAAAAAGGAACTGGGTTCACCTGGGCATAGGTGTATATGTAAATGTGACCCTAGAATAGTACATGCAATATGACACACATAGATGTTAAGAACAAAGTTTCAAAGGTAAAAGGTGGCCTATGTGGTTCTATCGTGCCAGAGAGTAGTGTCTAACTGAATTGGGGCGACAAGAGGAGTAGCCCACCTAGAGTGCAGAGTCCGTCTCAGTTTAAGGGTAGTGCAGGTGTAGCACTGGTATGAGGTAGCGGCCTGGTAGGGATGAATGATAGAAATGAAAACCACTGTACACTGCAGGTTATGATAAAATTCGTGGAGAAGAACAAGGACCTACCCTGTGGAAGGCTTGAATTCAGGGCTGAGCAATGTCTCTTTGCAAGAGTGATAAAATGGGTAAAGCTCCAGGTACTGTGCCCAAGGCCTGTTGAGAGGCATGATAATGAATACATATGTTCATATTTTCATAACTATGTGTTGTAGTAGTTACAGGTTAAAAAAAGGGGCACCTGACCTGTGGGTATGTGAAACGGCAAAGGTACTTTACTAAGTGGTGTGCCCGGAAAATCACGAGTAGGAGTATTTACTAGATGATTCTTGGGGTACCGCAACCAAGTATACAGCACTGGCAGGAAAAGAAAATGTGTGGCGTTAAATAAGGGGGTAGAAAGAGGGGGGTTTGAATAAAATGACAATACTCATCTGCTGGCTTTGACATACGTCCATGTAAGTTGTAACTGACGCAGCCGTGTCAGATTAGGAGTAAAGGCTGATGCTCCTGGTGGTCCCTTCAAGTGGGCAGCGGTTTGCGCTGTAAGGCGAACGGCGTTGCTGGAGACACAGCCGTGTCTCAATAGGTGCTAGCGCTGGTGCTGGGACTTCCCAAGGAGGGCCGGTGCCGACACTCCCGTGTCTCAGCTGTGCCCGGCGTGGAGGGGAAGTGAGCGCTGGTACGGAGCCGCGCTCAGATATAGAGCGCTGTAGGGTAATGTGGCCGGAAGTGTGGTGAACGCCGGCGCCTGCGCACATAAAGTAGGCTGACCGAGAGGAGAGCGAGAGTACAGAGGAAGGGGCGCGTGCGCAATGGAATGCTTGCAGACAATGATGTCTGCGCAAGTCAGGTGGTGATAAATGCTGTGTGGTCATTCTATGAGCAGCTAAGTTGTTGAGTTGGAGCAGAGTGTTGGGAAAGCTCAGAATGCATATGATTGTACTCAATATGTGCCTGTGCGATCAGTCAATATGCAAATGTTCTACCGGTTGGAGTAGAGTTTTGAGAACGGATCAAAATGCATAGAGTAACAACTGCAGTGATAAACAGTAGTACATGTATATATACAATCTGGTGTGTCAAGAGTTACAATTACAATAATGCAAAAAAATCCAAATAAACGCTCTACGATAGGACAATAATACTTCATATATAATCTTATTGTATCAAGAATTACGATATGAATAATAGAGCAACCCAAATAAGCGCTCTGCGATGGGACGACATGGATGAACATGGTCTGTCTGGAGATAAAATAGCATAGATGACTCAATTATGTATAAGTACAGTATGGTAAACTGCAGTCTAACTGAGTAGGAGTCCAAACCGTGGAACTAGAAAAACCAGGTATAAAGGAAACTTAGGAAAAAGAGTTAAGAAAGAAAATAGAAGGAAACTTAGAAAAAAACTGCACTACGGAGGGAGATCTTACCAACTCCACAAAGAAGATTGCCGAGTGGTTGCGTGCGACTATTCAGTGGGTCTAGGGGAAAAAAACATTCATTTAGTTAGCCAGTCTATTTCACGATTGAGTCCTCTCGGACTAAGTGTGTCCAATGTGTAAATCCAGTATGTTTCACGTTCTTTTAGTAGTTGGACATGGTTACCACCCCGTCTTGGTCTGCGGACTTTTTCTAGAACCTGGAATCGTAATTGGGATATGTTGTGCCTGGCTTCCTTGAAGTGTGCCGGCAGAGGCAGCCATGTTTTTTCACATCTAATAGTAGATTTATGGCTAGTGATCCTATCCCTGATTGCCTGGATGGTTTCGCCCACGTAAAGTAGGCCACATGGGCATTTGATAATATATATCACAAAGTTGGATTCACAGGTGTGATAGTCCCTAATTGGGTATGATTTCCCCGTACGAGGATGAACCACTTCACTCCCTTTGATGTTCGAACAGCATGTGCAATTTAAGCATGGGAATGTGCCCCTTCTAGACAGTCCACTAAGAGTACGGGTAGTAGTTAGTTTCGGGGAGCCCACGTCGGCCCTAACCAGTCTATCCTTGATGTTAGGTGGTCTACGTAAACACATTAGAGGGGGATTTTTAAAGACCGTAATACCGGGGTATGCTTTAGTAAGTAAGGGCCATTGTTTGTGAATCAGGTTGTGAACTCTTTGCATGGATGGATGGTGACTGTGGACGAAAGGTAATCTGGGTGGTTTAGGTAAGGGGATGGGTGTGGGGTCCGTTTCGGATAAGACTTTGGTCATCTCAGTGTTGAGAAGTGTGCATGGGTATGCTCTGTCCTCAAACTTTTTGGACATTTCTTGTAGTCTGGTTTGTCTAATCGTGGGGTTGGATACAATTCTTGAAACTCTTTTAAATTGAGATCGGGGAAGGCAGTTTCTTGTGGATTTCGGATGACAGCTATTGTACAGTAGAAGATTATTACGGTCGGTCGGTTTAGTATAGATATCAGTTGTAAGGGAACCATGAATGTCCTTGCACACTTTAGTGTCCAGAAATGTGATGGTCTCCATGTGATGTGAGATGGAGAATTTGAGCTCCGTTCGTATGTCATTAATGGCGTTGTAGAATGTGGTTAAGGAGGTGTGATCACCGTGCCAGATACAGAAAATGTCGTCTATGTAACGATACCATAGAAGAGCATGTTGTTGAAATAGCGTGTCGGGATAGACAAAGTCCCTTTCAAACCGATCCATATATAGATTTGCATACGCGGGCGCTACATTTGAACCCATAGCGGTTCTGCATATTTGAACATAAAAGTCATCCTCAAATAGAAAATAATTTTCTCTGAGTACCAGATTGAGCAGTTCGAGACAGAGATCTTGTGAGCGTGTATCTACACCTGCTTCTGATAAGGTAAGAGAGACTGCCTTGATACCTGTGTCATGTGTAATCGAGGTGTATAAACTGTTGACATCTAAGGTACATAGGATACTGTTGGCTGGGATTGTGTTGATATCCCTAATTTTTTTCAGGAAATCGCCTGTGTCAAGGATGAAGGATTTAGTTTGATGAGTGTAAGGCGTGAGTAATTTTTCTAAATAGATGGATACAGGATTGAGAATGGAATCCGTGGACGCCACGATAGGGCGTCCAGGGGAATTCAGTAGGTTTTTGTGGATTTTAGGGAGAATGTATAGAACTGGAGTAACCGGATGATCATTTGTCAAGAATGCTTTGGTTTTGGCGTCAATAGTTTGTAGTTGTGTGTGTTTGGTCAGAATGGTGTCAATCTTTCTCCGAATGTTGAAGACTGGGTCTGATTGAATTTTGCTATATGTGATAGTGTCGGCCAGTTGTCGTTTAATTTCGGCTATGTATTGATTTTTATTCATCACTACGGTGGCCCCACCTTTATCTGCCGGTTTGATTACGATGTGGTTGTTGTCCTTAAGTGAGGTGAGTGCTTGTTTTTCTAGAGGTGTTAAATTGTGTCGGACCGGAAGGAAACCTAGTCGTTGGTCACGGATGGTTTCTTTGATATCTCTGTCAAGGAGAGTGATAAAGGTCTCTATTGCATGGTTAGTCTTGGGAGGCATGAACTTGCTGGGGTTCCTTAGACCTAATGGTCTAATGTGATCAGAGGCCCACTGTCTCTGTCTGGTACCGTCCCTAATGTGTTACTGGTGACGTGTGGATTGTCCTCAAAGTGTACTTTAAGTCTCAAGTTACGGTAAAAGCTTTGTAAGTCTTTTTCTAACTGAAAGGAATCCCATTTGGGAGTCGGGCAAAATGACAAACCCTTGTTCAATACCCTAAGTTCAAGGGGGGAAAGAGAGTAGTCAGAGATGTTCACTACTAGGTTTGGACCCCTACCTGTGATCGAAGAGTCATCTGTTGTTCTCGATCCTTTCGTTCTCGACCTCCTGGTGGGCGACCGCTTGGGCCTAAAAAAGGCGTTCTCGTGGTGGAAGAAGCTCCGCCGATATCGCTCCCGGAACCTGGTGAGGATCCCCCAGCCGGTGAGGAGTCCCCGGAAGCTGCATATCTTCCTGCCGGGCGGCGTGATCTTGGATATGGTCGCCTGTGAGATGTTTCTTCCCATCGATATACTCTGTTTGTTAGATAATCTTCGGTGTCTCTTTGAAATTTAGTCCGTTTTCTTTCTTCCAAGGTTTTTTGATGTGATGATAGGATGGAGTCAACCTTGCTCTTTAAGGTATTGAATTCGGAGTTGGTGAGAGTGGAGGTAAGTTGCGTCTCGATGGTTACGATTTTTTCTTCAGTTTCTTTGATTGATATAGGAAAATTCAATCAGACCCAGTCTTCAACATTCGGAGAAAGATTGACACCATTCTGACCAAACACACACAACTACAAACTATTGACGCCAAAACCAAAGCATTCTTGACAAATGATCATCCGGTTACTCCAGTTCTATACATTCTCCCTAAAATCCACAAAAACCTACTGAATCCCCCTGGACGCCCTATCGTGGCGTCCACGGATTCCATTCTCAATCCTGTATCCATCTATTTAGAAAAATTACTCACGCCTTACACTCATCAAACTAAATCCTTCATCCTTGACACAGGCGATTTCCTGAAAAAAATTAGGGATATCAACACAATCCCAGCCAACAGTATCCTATGTACCTTAGATGTCAACAGTTTATACACCTCGATTACACATGACACAGGTATCAAGGCAGTCTCTCTTACCTTATCAGAAGCAGGTGTAGATACACGCTCACAAGATCTCTGTCTCGAACTGCTCAATCTGGTACTCAGAGAAAATTATTTTCTATTTGAGGATGACTTTTATGTTCAAATATGCGGAACCGCTATGGGTTCAAATGTAGCGCCCGCGTATGCAAATCTATATATGGATCGGTTTGAAAGGGACTTTGTCTATCCCGACACGCTATTTCAACAACATGCTCTTCTATGGTATCGTTACATAGACGACATTTTCTGTATCTGGCAAGGTGATCACACCTCCTTAACCACATTCTACAACGCCATTAATGACATACGAACGGAGCTCAAATTCTCCATCTCACATCACATGAAGACCATCACATTTCTGGACACTAAAGTGTGCAAGGACATTCATGGTTCCCTTACAACTGATATCTATACTAAACCGACCGACCGTAATAATCTTCTACTGCACAATAGCTGTCATCCGAAATCCACAAGAAACAGCCTTCCCCGATCTCAATTTAAAAGAGTTTCAAGAATTGTATCCAACCCCACGATTAGACAAACCAGACTACAAGAAATGTCCAAAAAGTTTGAGGACAGAGCATACCCATGCACACTTCTCAACACTGAGATGACCAAAGTCTTATCCGAAACGGACCCCACACCCATCCCCTTACCTAAACCACCCAGATTACCTTTCGTCCACAGTCACCATCCATCCATGCAAAGAGTTCACAACCTGATTCACAAACAATGGCCCTTACTTACTAAAGCATACCCCGGTATTACGGTCTTTAAAAATCCCCCTCTAATGTGTTTACGTAGACCACCTAACATCAAGGATAGACTGGTTAGGGCCGACGTGGGCTCCCCGAAACTAACTACTACCCGTACTCTTTGTGGACTGTCTAGAAGGGGCACATTCCCATGCTTAAATTGCACATGCTGTTCGAACATCAAAGGGAGTGAAGTGGTTCATCCTCGTACGGGGAAATCATACCCAATTAGGGACTATCACACCTGTGAATCCAACTTTGTGATATATATTATCAAATGCCCATGTGGCCTACTTTACGTGGGCGAAACCATCCAGGCAATCAGGGATAGGATCACTAGCCATAAATCTACTATTAGATGTGAAAAAACATGGCTGCCTCTGCCGGCACACTTCAAGGAAGCCAGGCACAACATATCCCAATTACGATTCCAGGTTCTAGAAAAAGTCCGCAGACCAAGACGGGGTGGTAACCATGTCCAACTACTAAAAGAACGTGAAACATACTGGATTTACACATTGGACACACTTAGTCCGAGAGGACTCAATCGTGAAATAGACTGGCTAACTAAATGAATGTTTTTTTCCCCTAGACCCACTGAATAGTCGCACGCAACCACTCGGCAATCTTCTTTGTGGAGTTGGTAAGATCTCCCTCCGTAGTGCAGTTTTTTTCTAAGTTTCCTTCTATTTTCTTTCTTAACTCTTTTTCCTAAGTTTCCTCTATACCTGGTTTTTCTAGTTCCACGGTTTGGACTCCTACTCAGACTGCAGTTTACCATACTGTACTTATACATAATTGAGTCATCTATGCTATTTTATCTCCAGACAGACCATGTTCATCCATGTCGTCCCATCGCAGAGCGCTTATTTGGGTTGCTCTATTATTCATATCGTAATTCTTGATACAATAAGATTATATATGAAGTATTATTGTCCTATCGTAGAGCGTTTATTTGGATTTTTTTGCATTATTGTAATTGTAACTCTTGACACACCAGATTGTATATATACATGTACTACTGTTTTTATTCAGTCGCCATGACAGCACAACGAGAGAGGGGATCCGCCCTTCAGGGACAGGAAACCTCAGACATAAAAGGGCGGCACCTCACTCACCCGCCAGTTGGTTTCCTGTCCCTGACAGTGGAACCTCTTCAGACAGGCCCCGAGAAGAGGGTCGAAGAAAGAATTTATCCCACGCCTGACAGACCGATGCAGGTAGCGGGGTCCCCCTACCTCGGCCTGGTCAGGTAGATGGAAGCACCACACGGCAGGGGTACTGTTGGTGTAGGTGTCGGCAGGAGGAAGCGGCCCGAGGCATTAAGGGCCTTGCTTCTACGACAGCTGCTTTTTACCTGGGGGTCTCCAGGGTGCCGCTTCTGCTGGGGCCTCCGGGGTCGGTCCGCCGCTTGCGCCGGGGTCTGCGGTGGCTAGGGAGAGCTGCCGTCCTTGTCCGGCGCGTCCGCTCTCAGCGCCGCAGCGGCGTCCGGAAGAGGCGTGTCCGGATGACGTCGCGAGCGGCGCAGGGCGATGACGCGGCCGCGCATGCGCGGTAGCGACTTCTTCTGGCTAATGGCGGCGCCCGGCGTCTGGGGAGGGATTTTCTGGCCACGAGGGGTCCAGCGCTTTAAGCGGACGCCTAGCGGTCACGACCCTACCAGCGCAGTACCGGTCGTCGGCAAGTGATTTCCCTGCTGGCCCCCATCCGGGGGTGGTACCCAGGGGGAGGAATTTAAACGGCGTACTGAAGCCACAGCTTGTTCCTGTCCACCATTTCCAATATGGAGTCTCTGGAAGGAACACCGCAGCTGGGCGGTGAGCAGCAGCAGCAACCTGAACAGCCTTTGAGCAGCTCCCAGCGGCGTTCTAGTGGCAGTAGTCGCGCTGGTAGAGCTAAAGAGGCTCAGAAACCAACTAAGTCCTCAGGCCGTAAGAGATCTCCGGCTAAGAAGGACCCCCCGATCACGGTACCTTTTGCTGCAGGGATGGGTAAGTGAGCTTCGTGAAAGTACGTTTCTGATAGCTGTCCCTCCTTGTATTCCCTCTCTCCTTATTAGGGGAGGAAATCTGTGTCCAAATCCAAACATAGGGAGTGTGCCATCTGTACGGAGCCACTTCCAGATGGACATGAAAAGAAAATGTGTAGCATCTGCATTCAACGGTTAATTGAGGACGAGGCCCCTGACCTTACGTCTACTCTTAGGGATCTGGTTAGACAGGAGGTCAGAGATTCCATGAGGTCTCAGAAGTCAGTTTCAAAAAAGAGGAAGGAGATATTATCCCCAGCCTCAGATGTGGATTCAGACACGGGTGGTGTAAGCTCGGATTCTCATCCGTCATCATCATCAGAGGACATGGAATCTAGTCGAGCCTGTCTATCACTTGATAGGATTAACCGCTTAGTCAAAGCTGTCAACAACACCATGGGCATTGAGGAGACCCAGGCGGAATGTTCCATTCAGGACATAATGTTTAAAGGCATAGATCGCAAATCCAAAAGAGTATTTCCGGTAGTTGATAAAGTTAAATCACTGATTACGAGAGAATGGAAGAAACCCGAAAGGAAGGGGTCACTCCCACCAGCATTCAAAAGAAGATATCCCTTTGAGGAAGAGGCTTCTTCCTCCTGGGACAAGGTCCCGAAGCTGGATGCGGCGGTGGCCAAAGCTTGTAAAAAAAAGTCTCTCCCATTTGAGGATCTGGGAAACCTAAAGGACCCGCTTGATAGGAAAGCTGAGGTATTCCTTAAAGGAGCTTGGGAAACATCAGCAGGTTCCCTGAGACCGGCGATTGCGGCCACCTGCACTGCCCGGTCGTTGATGGTATGGTTGGGTAATCTAGAAGACCAGCTCAAGGATAAGGTTCCTAGGTGCGAGATCCTATCATCTATGTCTATGATTCAGGATGCAGCAGCCTTCCTTTCGGATGCGTCAGCCGATTCCGTTAGGCTAGCTGCAAGGTCATCAGCACTGTCTAATGCGGCCCGTAGAGCTCTTTGGATAAAATGCTGGCCAGGAGACTTACAGGCCAGATCGAAACTATGTGGCATCCCCTGTGAGGGGGTTCATTTGTTTGGCCCAGTCCTGGATGAGCTTCTAGAAAAAGCAGGTGACAATAAAAAGCGATTCCCTCTTCTAACAAGACCCTTCTATAGACGAGACTACAACAGAGGAGGGCTGTATCGCCGAAGATCGGACAGAGATTCAAATAGAGATTCGACCAGATATAACTCTTATAGAAGAAGAGGTAGAGGTTATATGTTTAACTCCTCTAGAGACTCTAAAAAGCCTCAATGACTGGCGGACCAGGTGGGCGGTAGGCTGTTGGCCTTCTACCCAGCCTGGTTGAAAATCACCAATAGTCCATGGATACTCAGTATCATTAAAGAGGGGTTAAAGTTCCAATTCCACCATACCCCCCAGGACAAATTTAAATTAACCCCTATCCGTTCTTCTCCCGCAGAACAATTGGCGTTGTAGTCAGAAGTTCGAGATCTCCAAAGAAAGGGGGTTCTCGTTAAAGTACCTACGAAGGAACAAGGTACGGGGTTTTACTCCCCTTTATTCCTGATAAAGAAGCCAGATGGATCATATCGTACCATCATCAATCTAAAGGGCCTGAATGTATTCCTGCGGGTCCCATCCTTTAAAATGGAATCTGTGAAGTCGGCAATAAAGCTTCTTTTTCACAATTGCTTCATGGTTGTCTTAGATCTGAAAGACGCCTATTACCATGTCCCGATACATGCAACTCATCAGCGCTTTCTCAGGGTGGCGGTTTCTCTTGCCGGCACAGTAGAGCACTTTCAATATCAGGCACTCCCCTTTGGTGTTGCAGTCGCACCTCGGGTTTTCACTAAGATTATGGTAGAGGTTATGGCACACCTTCATGAGCAAAACATACTAATAATTCCCTACCTGGATGATTTATTGATTGTTGGGCGTTCAGAGTCACACTGTAAAGAGCAGTTGGAGAAAGTGATAGCAGCATTACACAACTTAGGATGGATTATCAATCTCAAAAAGTCGCGTCTTCAGCCCTCAACGTCACAGCAGTTTTTGGGTCTTACGGTGGATTCGGGTCAGCAGGAATGTCGCCTGCCAGACTCAAAAGTCGATTCTATTCGTCGGCTGGCCTCCAGAGCAATTAATAATCCCGTAGTCTCCTTAAGAAATGCTATGTCACTCTTAGGTTCACTTACTTCTTGTTTTCCGGCGGTGATGTGGGCACAGTTTCACTCCAGGTCTCTGCAATGGGATGTTCTGCATAATTTTCGGCGGCTGGGCGCTAACCTTGATAAAAAATTTTCCCTATCTATAGACGCCACGGGTTCCCTAAGTTGGTGGACGCACATCCCTAATCTTCGTAGAGGTGTACCTTGGACAAATCAGATAACACGGGTGATAACAACTGATGCTAGCCCCACGGGTTGGGGGGCACACTGGGAAGACAATTACATTCAGGGTCTGTGGTCCCAATCGGAGCGAGACACGTCCTCCAATTTGAAGGAATTGATGGCGGTGGAACGCGCCTTAGATAGGTTCCTTATACCTCTGCAGGGTAGACATGTTAGACTACTCTCTGACAACCAGGTGACCGTTGCTTATGTGAACCACCAAGGAGGTACACGGTCTAGGTCATTAATGAACGTTACAAATCATATTTTTCAGATGGCCGAAAATCACCTGCTCTCCCTTACGGCCCTTCATATAAAGGGAAATCTAAATACCATGGCCGATTACTTAAGCCGCAACGAGCTCAAACAAGGGGACTGGTCTCTAAAACCGGCTGTCTTCAATCAGATCGTACGGTTGTGGGGATGTCCAGAGATAGATCTGTTTGCCAGTCGAGGAAACAAGAAACTCCATCAATTCTGTTCCCTAGACCCAAGGGACAACCCGTACGCAGTCGACGCTCTTCTGATCCCCTGGAATTTCAGTCTCGCCTACGCTTTCCCTCCTCTGAATCTCATTCCTATAGTTCTGAGGAAAATTCGGGAAGACGGAGCCCGAGTGATTTTAATAGCCCCGTTCTGGCCCAGAAGGTCATGGTTCCCATGGTTGAGAAGCATGTCCATTTCCCAGCCATGGATCCTCCCAGAAATACCGGACCTCCTTTCCCAGGGTCCAGTCTTGCATCCACAAGTAACCAACTTGCACCTGACAGCGTGGAACTTGAGAGGTCACTTCTGAAAGGAAAGGGATTCTCCCAAAATCTTGTAAATACTCTACTTAAAAGTAAAAAAGCCTCCACGACTAGCATTTATGTTAGGGTATGGAGGAAGTTCCTAGCAAGTTCAGGAGCACAAATCAATCAAAAACCTGATATTGCTCAAATCCTAGAATTTTTACAGAAGGGCCTAGAGTTAGGCTTAGCCACCAGCACCCTTAGAGTTCAGGTTTCAGCTCTAGGGGCACTATATAATTCCAACATAGCCAGTAATCACTGGATAACAAGGTTTTTCAAAGCGGTCACCAGATCCAGGCCGGTTGTTAAACAAAAGATAGTGCCATGGGATCTAAATCTTGTGCTCTCGGCTCTAACACAAGCTCCGTTCGAGCCTATTGACTCTGTTCCAATCAAGATCCTGTCGGTCAAAACAGCCCTCTTAGTTGCCCTTACATCGGCAAGAAGGGTTAGTGATCTTCAGGCATTATCCAGGCAACGTCCATATATGCAATTTTTGGAAGATAGAGTGGTGATGAGGCCTGACCCTCTTTATCTTCCAAAGGTTGCCTCAAAATTTCATAGATCCCAGGAGGTGATCCTACCTTCATTTTGTCCTAATCCCTCTAACAATAAGGAGCAGAGATTTCATTGTTTGGACGTACGTAGGTGCCTTCTCAAATACATTTCGGTAACAGACACCTGGAAAAAAGACCACGCTTTATTTTTATCCTACCAGGGGGTTAGGAAGGGACTTAGAGTATCAAAAAATACCCTAGCCAGATGGATTAGGGAGGCGATATCTCTTGCTTATACCGCAGGTGGCGTGGAAATTCCAGAAGGTATAAAGGCACACTCCACTCGTGCGGTAGCCACATCCTGGGCTGAGAGAGCAGAAGTATCGATTGAGGACATCTGTAAGGCGGCCACATGGTCTTCTCCATCCACCTTTCTTAGACACTATAGATTAGATCTAGGTGGCTCCTCCGACCTCACGTTTGGGAGAAGGGTGCTGGAAGCTATTATCCCTCCCTAGTCACTTTTTCACTTCTCTGAAAGTCTCTCGTTGTGCTGTCATGGCGACTGAATAAATACGTACGCTACTCACCTGGTAGCAGTGTTTTTTCAGGAGCCATGACAGCACCCTTATATTCCCTACCCTCTTTGTTTATGGGTTCAACACTTCCTTTAGAAAAATTCCTAAGTTTATTCACTGGGTGAATTGTACCATATATTAATATTGTTTATGTGCTACTAACCTAGAAGGTCCTTTCATACTCTGTAAACCAACTGGCGGGTGAGTGAGGTGCCGCCCTTTTATGTCTGAGGTTTCCTGTCCCTGAAGGGCAGATCCCCTCTCTCGTTGTGCTGTCATGGCTCCTGAAAAAACACTGCTACCAGGTGAGTAGCGTACGTATATCACTGCAGTTGTTACTCTATGCATTTTGATCCGTTCTCAAAACTCTACTCCAACCGGTAGAACATTTGCATATTGACTGATCGCACAGGCACATATTGAGTACAATCATATGCATTCTGAGCTTTCCCAACACTCTGCTCCAACTCAACAACTTAGCTGCTCATAGAATGACCACACAGCATTTATCACCACCTGACTTGCGCAGACATCATTGTCTGCAAGCATTCCATTGCGCACGCGCCCCTTCCTCTGTACTCTCGCTCTCCTCTCGGTCAGCCTACTTTATGTGCGCAGGCGCCGGCGTTCACCACACTTCCGGCCACATTACCCTACAGCGCTCTATATCTGAGCGCGGCTCCGTACCAGCGCTCACTTCCCCTCCACGCCGGGCACAGCTGAGACACGGGAGTGTCGGCACCGGCCCTCCTTGGGAAGTCCCAGCACCAGCGCTAGCACCTATTGAGACACGGCTGTGTCTCCAGCAACGCCGTTCGCCTTACAGCGCAAACCGCTGCCCACTTGAAGGGACCACCAGGAGCATCAGCCTTTACTCCTAATCTGACACGGCTGCGTCAGTTACAACTTACATGGACGTATGTGAAAGCCAGCAGATGAGTATTGTCATTTTATTCAAACCCCCCTCTTTCTACCCCCTTATTTAACGCCACACATTTTCTTTTCCTGCCAGTGCTGTATACTTGGTTGCGGTACCCCAAGAATCATCTAGTAAATACTCCTACTCGTGATTTTCCGGGCACACCACTTAGTAAAGTACCTTTGCCGTTTCACATACCCACAGGTCAGGTGCCCCTTTTTTTAACCTGTAACTACTACAACACATAGTTATGAAAATATGAACATATGTATTCATTATCATGCCTCTCAACAGGCCTTGGGCACAGTACCTGGAGCTTTACCCATTTTATCACTCTTGCAAAGAGACATTGCTCAGCCCTGAATTCAAGCCTTCCACAGGGTAGGTCCTTGTTCTTCTCCACGAATTTTATCATAACCTGCAGTGTACAGTGGTTTTCATTTCTATCATTCATCCCTACCAGGCCGCTACCTCATACCAGTGCTACACCTGCACTACCCTTAAACTGAGACGGACTCTGCACTCTAGGTGGGCTACTCCTCTTGTCGCCCCAATTCAGTTAGACACTACTCTCTGGCACGATAGAACCACATAGGCCACCTTTTACCTTTGAAACTTTGTTCTTAACATCTATGTGTGTCATATTGCATGTACTATTCTACGGTCACATTTACATATACACCTATGCCCAGGTGAACCCAGTTCCTTTTTCCAGTTTCTCTTTTTATAGATATCCCTCTACAGTGTATCATCTTATTTTAAAATACATCTCGTTACATTGTCTTACAGAGCTATTTCTCTGTACATGTTCATCACAAGTTTCCTTTATGTAGATTGTTTATATATAGTGTACATAACACGATTTCATTGTATATATTTTTGTAAATATTTGTATTTCTGTATTTGTTGCAGCGACGTTGTGACCAAGGCTATGCTTTAGCCGAAACGTCAAAAATTGACCAGTCGCTTTTTCCTGCATCAACTATCAATAAACTTCCACTTGAGAGCATATCTTCGCTTTGAGCGTGTGCAGTGATCTTTTATATCCTATGAAGGTTTCTTCCCCTAAGTTTAAGCCTCGGTTTATTGATCCTTATAAGATTTCTGAGATTATTAATCTGGTGTCTTTTCGATTGGCCCTTCCGGCCTCTTTTGCTATCCATAATGTCTTCCATAAATCTTTATTGCGGAAATATGTGGTGCCCGTTGTTCCCTCTGTTGATCCTCCGGCCCCTGTGTTGGTTGATGGAGAGTTGGAGTATGTGGTTGAGAAGATTTTGGATTCTCGTTTTTCGAGGCGGAGGCTTCAGTACCTTGTCAAATGGAAGGGTTATGGCCAGGAGGATAATTCTTGGGTTTTTGCATCTGATGTCCATGCTGCTGATTTGGTCCGTGCCTTTCATCTGGCTCGTCCTGATCGTCGTGGGGGCCCTGGTGAGGGTTCGGTGACCGCTCCTCAAGGGGGGGGGGGGTACTGTTGTGAATTCTGCTTTTGGGTTCCCTCCAGTGGTTGTAGGTGGGAATGCAGTTGTCCCTGAGTTGCAGTCCTGGCCAGGTGTATCTGCTGATTGCAGTTCTGACTGGGATATTTAGGTGTGCAGGATTCTTTAGTCCTTGCCAGTTGCCCATGGTTCTGGGAGGTTTTGGATCTTTGTCTGGTTCCTCCTGCCTTGCTGCCAATTCAGCAAAGATAAGTGGTTTTTGTTTCTGTGGCACACATGCTGTGTGCTTAATAATTCTGTGCTATTCATTTGTATTCTCTTGTCCAGCTTAGACTGTGTCAGTATTTTCTCAGTCTTGTTGGATTCTCTGGAGTTGCAGATATACGCTCCACATCTTTAGTTAGATGGTGGAATTTTTTGTATTTTCTGCTGTGGATATTTTTGGAAGGGTTTTAATACTGACCGCTTAGGATTCTGTCCTATCCTTTCCTATTTTAGCTAGAGTGGCCTCTTTTGCTAAATCCTGTTTCCTGCCTGCGTGTGTCTTTTCCTCTACTACTCACAGTCAATATTTGTGGGGGGCTGCCTATCCTTTGGGGTTCTGCTCTGAGGCAAGGTAGATTTCCTATTTCTATCTATAGGGGTATTTAGTCCTCCGGCTGTGTCAAGGTGTCTAGGATTTGTTAGGCACACCCCACGGCTACTTCTAGTTGCGGTGTTAAGTTCAGGATTTGCGGTGAGTACAGCTTCCACCAACTCAGAGAAAGTTCCATGCGGCTCCAAGGTCACCGGATTATAACAAGCGTCATCATGTGGCACCGGTCTCATAGCTGAAGACAGATTGGGATATTCAGTGGACTTCTTATTCTTAGCAGAGAAGTAACAGTTCGTCACATGATCCTTCTGCTCCTGCCAAATCATTGATCATTAGGACAGCAAACGGCATTGACTTGCGAGAACCTCTCAGTTAACCTCTAAGATCAACAGCACATCTCACACAACAGATGTGAGGAGCCCAGGATTTGTCATGAGCAAAATCATAGGCTTTCATGATGAGAGCTGTCATGGTGCATCTGTGGAGCTTAAGCGTGTACTCTCCACAAATGTAACAGAAGGTATTGTGACTAGAGGTGCAGTTAGGGCTTCAGCTTGGGGTGGGGGGAAAAAATATGAGTGGGCCCCTAACCAGCTAATCCTGACTACAGCTACGTGGTGCACCCTAATTGTGAGTATAGGGGAACATCAGCAGATGACGCGCTGTGATTTAAAATACATCTATATACAAAAACACTGATATTCCTATATGGAGACCTTATACTGTAGAGGTAGATACCGGTCCTGCAGCCATATAAGATATTACAGCAGTTATAGATGGTGACTTACCGCTGATGTTCTTTCTGAAGGAATCGTTCACTTTTCTCATCTACTCCATCTGGTCCAGACCAACATGACAACTTCTCCAAACATGACTGATCTGCAGAGATTATAACAAAGCCACATCTGAATTCTCACATTTCCAGCATCATCTATATCTATCCACAATCTGCACAAACTCCTCATTCTGCTGATACCCCAATACTGAGCCGCTGCTGCCATATGTGTCCCTGTTACTGCCCCTGATACCCCAATACTGAACCGCTGCTGCCGTATGTGTCCCTATTACTGCCCCTGATACCCCAATACTGAGCCGCTGCTGCCATATGTGTCCCTGTTACTGCCCCTGATATCCCAATATTGAGCCGCTGCTGCCGTATGTGTCCCTATTACTGCCCCTGATACCCCAATACTGAGCCGCTGCTACCATATGTGTCCCTGTTACTGCCCCTGATACCCCAATACTGAGCCGCTGCTGCCATGTGTCCCTGTTACTGCCCCTGATATCCCAATACTGAGCCGCTGCTGCCGTATGTGTCCCTATTACTGCCCCTGATACCCCAATACTGAGCCGCTGCTGCCATATGTGTCCCTGTTACTGCCCCTGATACCCCAATACTGAGCCACTGCTGCCGTATGTGTCCCTGTTACTGCCCCTAATACCCCAATATTGAGCCGCTGCTGCCGTATGTGTCCCTATTACTGCACCTGATACCCCAATACTGAGCCACTGCTGCCATATGTGTCCCTATTACTGTACCTGATACCCCAATACTGAGCCGCTGCTGCCGTATGTGTCCCTATTACTGCACCTGATATCACAATACTGAGCCGCTGCTGCCGTATGTGTCCCTATTACTGCCCCTTATACCCCAATACTGAGCCACTGCTGCCGTATGTGTCCCTATTACTGCCCCTGATACCCCAATACTGAGCCGCTGCTGCCGTATGTGTCCCTATTACTGCCCCTGATACCCCTATACTGAGCCACTGCTGCCATATGTGTCCCTATTACTGCACCTGATACCCCAATACTGAGCCGCTGCTGCCGTATGTGTCCCTATTACTGCACCTGATACCCCAATACTGAGCCGCTGCTGCCGTATGTGTCCTTATTACTGCACCTGATACCCCAATACTGAGCCGCTGCTGCCGTATGTGTCCCTATTACTTCACCTGATATCACAATACTGAGCCGCTGCTGCCGTATGTGTCCCTATTACTGCCCGATACCCCAATACTGAGCCGCTGCTGCCGTATGTGTCCCTATTACTACACCTGATACCCCAATACTGAGCCGCTGCTGCCGTATGTGTCCCTATTACTGCACCTGATACCCCAATACTGAGCCGCTGCTGTTGTATGTGTCCCTGTTACTGCCCCTGATACCCCAATACTGAGCCACTGCTGCCATATGTGTCCCTGTTACTGCCCCTGATACCCCAATACTGAGCCACTGCTGCCGTATGTGTCCCTATTACTGCACCTGATACCCCAATACTGAGCCGCTGCTGCCGTATGTGTCCCTATTACTGCACCTGATGCCCCAATACTGAGCCGCTGCTGCCGTATGTGTCCCTATTACTGCACCTGATGCCCCAATACTGAGCCGCTGCTGCCGTATGTGTCCCTATTACTGCACCTGATACCCCAGTACTGAGCCGCTGCTGTAGGTGTCCCTATTACTGCCCCTGATACCCCAATACTGAGCCGCTGCTGCCATATGTGCCCCTATTACTGCACCTAATACCCCAATACTGAGTCGCTGCTGCCGTATGTGTCCCTATTACTGCACCTGATACCCCAATACTGAGCCGCCGCTGCCGTATGTGTCCCTATTACTGCACCTGATACCCCAATACTGAGCCGCTGCTGTTGTATGTGTCCCTGTTACTGCCCCTGATACCCCAATACTGAGCCACTGCTGCCGTATGTGTCCCTGTTACTGCCCCTGATACCCCAATACTGAGCCACTGCTGCCGTATGTGTCCCTATTACTGCACCTGATACCCCAATACTGAGCCGCTGCTGCCGTATGTGTCCCTATTACTGCACCTGATGCCCCAATACTGAGCCGCTGCTGCAGTATGTGTCCCTATTACTGCACCTGATGCCCCAATACTGAGCCGCTGCTGCCGTATGTGTCCCTATTACTGCACCTGATACCCCAGTACTGAGCCGCTGCTGTAGGTGTCCCTATTACTGCACCTGATACCCCAATACTGAGCCGCTGCTGCCATATGTGCCCCTATTACTGCACCTAATACCCCAATACTGAGCCGCCGCTGCCGTATGTGTCCCTACTACTGCACCTGATACCCCAATACTGAGCCACTGCTGCCGTATGTGTCCCTATTACTGCACCTGATACCCCAATACTGAGCTGCTGCTGCCGTATGTGTCCCTATTACTGCACCTGATACCCCAATACTGAGCCGCTGCTGCCGTGTGTGTCCCTATTACTGCACCTGATACCCCAATACTGAGCCGCTGCTGCCGTATGTGTCCCTATTACTGCACCTGATACCCCAATACTGAGCCGCTGCTGCCATATGTGTCCCTATTACTGCACCTGCTGTGTGGTACAATAACGTCTCCCCTTACCGCCCAATATAATAGTCGCCCGCCAGGGCCGTGGGGTACCCGGTTCCGGGTCCGGTATTCACAGGGGATGTCATGGTGGCGACCCGGTCTGTAGCCCTGGGCACCCATGTAAAAAGGGGTATTGATTATAGTTTGTGTTTGTGACGCCACCTGTGGTATTCGGTCAGGGTGACCGACGCTGCTTTAAGGGGTCCTCTGGGGTGATGTTATGGCAGCTAGATCGTATAACTTCCTACAGGTGAAGTATGTCCCCAGGGCTCCCGGTGTGTAGATGGAAGATGGTGAATGGTGCAGTAAAGAATGGAGGACACAGGTTTGCAGTATCTTTACCAGGTTTACTGTAGACTTCAGGCATCCACAGTCCAGGGCACCAGCCCACAGGTACAGGCAGGGTCCGGACGGCTTGGAAGCAAGTTCAGAGCACCCTTTACCAGGTGGAGTTAAAAGCCTTCCTCATAGTGCGGTGGTGTTGTAGTTCCTTACTGCCTATGGCTTCTGATAAGGTCCTCACAGTTCTCTCTGTCCTCCATAAAGGTGGATAGATATAAATTTAGCGTGCACTCTACCTGATAAGGCGAGGTGCTGGTGTAATGGACCGAATGGCCCCAATCTAGATCATTTTTAAAGTTCACCGCACTCTCTTGTGGATATCATGCAAAAAAAATCAAAATGTATTATAGCATAATCTGGGAGCGTAACAGAATCTTAAACAATAAGCGACATACAAGAAAAACGCCGGAGCCTTTGTCACCAATCGCTGTAAATAGAGAGAAAAGAAACCAAATAAATAAAACCAGAATGGAAATTCAAAATAATAAAGAACATCTGTGACTAATCTATATAGCGTGGGGTCCTCCTGGTGCAAATAAATATATACAAAGTATATACACACAATCTGTAAATGAAGGGGAAAAATAACGACAGGTCCACCTGAATCTGTGGACTAGGAATCCTACATAAAGATATATACACACATATACAAATATACATGAAAAAATGCTAGTATACTGAGACAGGACTGGATCATATATATATAAGAGTAATGGAAGTGCACGGTTACCAGGGCCATATTTGCCACTAGGCACTTGAGGGCACGTGCCTAGGGCGGGGACGATGCGGGGTGGCGGCACCTGAGCAAGGTTTTTTTTTTTTTTTTAAAGTCCTGGGTCACCTCCCGACCGACCACGTGGTACTTCTCATTAAGGTCATGAATATGCGCATATTCATGAACCTTAATGAGCGGTACCACATGACCGCTCACTCAGGAAGAAGGTGCTGCGCCGGGAGTTGAGACAGAGCCAGAGGGATGTCGGCGGGACAGGTGAGTATGAGGGACGGGGGAAGAAAGAGGACGGGGAGCAGAGCCATGAGAGAAGGAGCGGGGGGGGGTGGAGAGGTGAGCCATGCATACGGGGGGATTATGATCCATGCATACAGGGGGGGGGAATATGAGCCATGCATACAGCGGGGGAAATATGAGCCATGCATACAGGAGGGGGGGAATTATGAGCCATGCATACAGGAGGGGGGATATGAGCCATGCATACAGGGGGTGGGGAATTATGAGCCATGCATACAGGAGGGGGGGATATGAGCCATGCATACAGGGGGGAAATTATGAGCCATGCATACAGGAGGGGGGGAATTATGAGCCATGCATACAGGAGGGGGGTTATGAGCCATGCATACAGGGGGGGAATTATGAGTCATGCATACAGGAGGGGGGGAATATGAGCCATGCATACAGGGGGGGAATTATGAGCCACGCATACAGGAGGGGGGGAATTATGAGCCATGCATACAGGAGGGGGGATATGAGCCATGCATACAGGGGGGAATTATGAGCCATGCATACAGGAGGGGGGGAATATGAGCCATGCATACAGGAGGGGGGGGGAATTATGAGCCATGCATACAGGGGGGGAATTATGAGCCATACATACAGGAGGGGGACGGTGGTGGAATATGAGCCATGCATACAGGAGGTGGGGGGGAATTATGAGCCATGCATACAGGAGGGGGGGATTATGAGCCATCATACAGGAGGGGGGAAATATGAGCCATGCATACTGTAGGGGGGGAATATGAGCCATGCATACAGGAGGAGGGGGGAATATGAGCCATGCATATGGGATGGGAGGGAGATTAGCCATGCATACAAGATGGGAGGGGGCATCATACAGTATTGAGCATCATGTGGGGTAATTATACAGTATGGAGCATCATGTGGGGCCATTATACAGTATTGAGCATCATGTGTGGCCATTATACAGTATAGAGCATCATGTGTGGCCATTATACAGTATGGAGCATCATGTGTGGCCATTATACAGTATTGAACATCATGTGTGGCCATTATACAGTATGGAGCATCATGTGTGGCCATTATACAGTATGGAGCATCATGTGGGGTCATTATACAGTATGGAGCATCATGTGTGGCCATTATACAGTATGGAGCATCATGTGCGGCCATTATACAGTATGGAGCATCATGTGTGGCCATTATACAGTATGGAGCATCATGTGTGGCCATTATACAGTATGGAGCATCATGTGAGGCCATTATACAGTATGGAGCATCATGTGGGGTCATTATACAGTATGGAGCATCATGTGTGGCCATTATACAGTATGGAGCATCATGCGCGGCCATTATACAGTATGGAGCATCATGTGTGGCCATTTGTTATGATAGGCAATTCAGTAACACAATGTACATAGCGATCAGAGCACATACAGTGATCTGACAATAACCCAAAATAGTAGAACGAGCTCTGAGACGTGGGAACTCTGTAGACCGCAATTCCTGATCCTCTCCAAACACAACTAGAGGCAGCTGTGGATTGCGCCTAACGCTCCCTATGCAACTCGGCACAGCCTGAGAAACTAACTAGCCTGAAGATAGAAAAATCAGCCTACCTTGCCTCAGAGAAATACCCCAAAGGAAAAGGCAGCCCCCCACATATAATGACTGTGAGTAAGATGAAAAGACAAACGTAGGGATGAAATAGATTCAGCAAAGTGAGGCCCGATATTCTAGACAGAACGAGGAGAGTAAAGATAACTTTGCGGTCTACATAAAACCCTAAAGAAAACCACGCAAAGGGGGCAAAAAGACCCTCCGTACCGAACTAACGGCACGGAGGTACACCCTTTGCGTCCCAGAGCTTCCAGCAAAACAAATAGACAAGCTGGACAGAAAAAATAGCAACAAATAGCAAAGAAGCACTTAGCTATGCAGAGCAGCAGGCCACAGGAATGATCCAGAGAAACACAAGTCCAACACTGGAACATTGACAGGAAGCATGGATCAAAGCATCAGGTGGAGTTAAGTAGAGAAGCAGCTAACGACCTCACCAGATCACCTGAGGGAGGAAACTCAGAAGCTGCAGTACCACTTTCCTCCACAAACAATAGCTCCCAGAGAGAATCAGCCGAAGTACCACTAGTGACCACAGGAGTGAACTCTGCCACAGAATTCACAACAGTACCCCCCCTGAGGAGGGGTCACCGAACCCTCACCAGAGCCCCCAGGCCGACCAGGATGAGCCACATGAAAGGCACGAACAAGATCGGGAGCATGGACATCAGAGGCAAAAACCCAGGAATTATCTTCCTGAGCATAACCCTTCCATTTAACCAGATACTGGAGTTTCCGTCTAGAAACACAAGAATCCAAAATCTTCTCCACAATATACTCCAACTCCCCCTCCACCAAAACCGGGGCAGGAGGCTCAACAGATGGAACCATAGGTGCCACGTATCTCCGCAACAACGACCTATGGAATACATTATGTATGGAAAAAGAATCTGGGAGGGTCAGACGAAAAGACACAGGATTAAGAACCTCAGATATCCTATACGGACCAATAAAACGAGGTTTAAACTTAGGAGAGGAAACCTTCATAGGAATATGACGAGGAGATAACCAAACCAGATCCCCAACACGAAGTCGGGGACCCACACGGCGTCTGCGATTAGCGAAAAGTTGAGCCTTCTCCTGGGACAAGGTCAAATTGTCCACTACCTGAGTCCAAATCTGCTGCAACCTGTCCACCACAGTATCCACACCAGGACAGTCCGAAGACTCAAGCTGTCCTGAAGAGAAACGAGGATGGAACCCAGAATTGCAGAAAAACGGCGAAACCAAGGTAGCCGAGCTGGCCCGATTATTAAGGGCGAACTCAGCCAAAGGCAAAAAGGACACCCAGTCATCCTGATCAGCAGAAACAAAGCATCTCAGATATGTTTCCAAGGTCTGATTGGTTCGTTCGGTCTGGCCATTAGTCTGAGGATGGAAAGCCGAGGAAAAAGACAAGTCAATGCCCATCCTACCACAAAAGGCTCGCCAAAACCTCGAAACAAACTGGGTACCTCTGTCAGAAACGATGTTCTCCGGAATGCCATGCAAACGAACCACATGCTGGAAGAACAAAGGCACCAAATCAGAGGAGGAAGGCAATTTAGACAAGGGTACCAGATGGACCATCTTAGAAAAGCAATCACAGACCACCCAAATGACAGACATCTTTTGAGAAACGGGAAGGTCAGAAATAAAATCCATAGAGATATGTGTCCAAGGCCTCTCGGGACCGGCAAGGGCAAAAGCAACCCACTGGCACGAGAACAGCAGGGCTTAGCCCGAGCACAAATCCCACAGGACTGCACAAAAGTACGCACATCCCGCGACAGAGACGGCCACCAAAAGGATCTAGCCACTAACTCTCTGGTACCAAAGATTCCAGGATGACCAGCCAACACCGAACAAGGAAGTTCAGAGATAACTTTATTCGTCCACCTATCAGGGACAAACAGTTTCTCCGCTGGACAACGATCAGGTTTATTAGCCTGAAATTTTTGCAGCACCCGCCGCAAATCAGGCGAGATGGCAGACACAATGACTCCTTCCTTGAGGATACCCGCCGGCTCAGATAAACCCGGAGAGTCGGGCACAAAACTCCTAGACAGAGCATCCGCCTTCACATTTTTAGAGCCCGGAAGGTACGAAATCACAAAGTCAAAACGGGCAAAAAACAACGACCAACGGGCCTGTCTAGGATTCAAGCGCTTGGCAGACTCGAGATAAGTCAAGTTCTTATGATCAGTCAATACCACCATGCGATGCTTAGCTCCCTCAAGCCAATGACGCCACTCCTCGAATGCCCACTTCATGGCCAGCAACTCTCGGTTGCCCACATCATAATTTCGCTCAGCAGGCGAAAACTTCCTGGAAAAGAAAGCGCATGGTTTCATCACTGAGCAACCAGAACCTCTTTGTGACAAAACCGCCCCTGCTCCAATCTCAGAAGCATCAACCTCGACCTGGAACGGAAGAGAAACATCTGGTTGACACAACACAGGGGCAGAACAAAAACGACGCTTCAACTCCTGAAAAGCTTCCACAGCAGCAGAAGACCAATTGACCAAATCAGCACCCTTCTTGGTCAAATCGGTCAATGGTTTGGCAATACTAGAAAAATTGCAGATGAAGCGACGATAAAAATTAGCAAAGCCCAGGAACTTTTGCAGACTTTTCAGAGATGTCGGCTGAGTCCAATCATGGATGGCTTGGACCTTAACCGGATCCATCTCGATAGTAGAAGGGGAAAAGATGAACCCCAAAAACGAAACCTTCTGCACACCAAAGAGACACTTTGATCCCTTCACAAACAAGGAATTAGCACGCAGGACCTGAAAAACCGTTCTGACCTGCTTCACATGAGACTCCCAATCATCCGAGAAGATCAAAATGTCATCCAAGTACACAATCAGGAATTTATCCAGGTACTCACGGAAGATGTCATGCATAAAAGACTGAAACACTGATGGAGCATTGGCAAGTCCGAACGGCATCACTAGATACTCAAAATGACCCTCGGGCGTATTAAATGCAGTTTTCCATTCATCGCCTTGCCTGATTCTCACCAGATTATACGCACCACGAAGATCTATCTTAGTGAACCAACTAGCCCCCTTAATCCGAGCAAATAAATCAGATAACAATGGCAAGGGATACTGAAATTTAACAGTGATCTTATTAAGAAGGCGGTAATCTATACACGGTCTCAGCGAACCATCCTTCTTGGCTACAAAAAAGAACCCTGCTCCTAATGGCGACGATGATGGGCGAATATGCCCCTTCTCCAGGGATTCCTTCACATAACTGCGCATAGCGGTGTGCTCAGGCACGGATAAATTAAACAGTCGACCTTTTGGGAATTTACTACCAGGAATCAAATTGATATCACAATCCCTATGCGGAGGTAGGGCATCGGACTTGGGCTCATCAAATACATCCCGGTAATCAGACAAGAACTCTGGAACCTCAGAAGGGGTGGATGACGAAATTGACAGAAATGGAACATCACCATGTACCCCCTGACAACCCCAGCTGGACACCAAAATGGAATTCCAATCCAATACTGGATTATGGGCTTGTAGCCATGGCAACCCCAACACGACCACATCATGCAGATTATGCAACACCAGAAAGCGAATAACCTCCTGATGTGCAGGAGCCATGCACATGGTCAGCTGGGTCCAGTACTGAGGCTTATTCTTGGCCAAAGGTGTAGCATCAATTCCTCTCAATGGAATAGGACACTGCAAGGGCTCCAAGAAAAACCCACAATGTTTAGCATAATCCAAGTCCATCAAATTCAGGGCAGCGCCTGAATCCACAAACGCCATGACAGAATACGACGACAAGGAGCATATCAAGGTAACGGACAGAAGAAATTTTGACTGTACAGTACCAATGGCGGCAGACCTAGCGAACCGCTTAGTGCGCTTAGGACAATCAGAGATAGCATGAGTGGAATCACCACAGTAGAAACACAGCCCATTCAGACGTCTGTGTTCTTGCCGTTCAACTCTGGTCATAGTCCTATCGCACTGCATAGGCTCAGGTTTAATCTCAGGTAATACCGCCAAATGGTGCACAGATTTACGCTCGCGCAAGCGTCGACCGATCTGAATGGCCAAAGACATAGACTCATTCAAACCAGCGGGCATAGGAAATCCCACCATGACATCCTTAATGGCTTCAGAGAGACCCTTTCTGAAAATGGCAGCAAGCGCAGATTCATTCCATTGAGTGAGCACGGACCATTTTCTAAATTTCTGGCAAAATAGCTCTATCTCATCCTGAGCCTGACCAAGAGACAGCAATTTTTTTTCTGCCTGATCTACTGAATTAGGCTCATCGTACAGCAATCCAAGCGCCAGGAAAAACGCATCGATATTACTTAATGCAGGATCTCCTGACGCAAGAGAAAATGCCCAGTCCTGAGGGTCGCCCCGCAAAAAAGAAATGATGATCCTAACCTGTTGCGCTGGGTCACCAGAAGAGCGAGGTTTCAAAGCCAGAAACAGTTTACAATTATTCTTGAAACTCAGAAATTTAGTTCTATCTCCAAAAAACAAATCTGGAATAGGAATTCTCGGTTCTAACAAAGAATTCTGAACCACAAAATTTTGAATATCTTGAACTCTTGCCGTGAGCTGATCCACACATGAAGACAGACCTTTAATGTCCATAGTAACACCTGTGTCCTGAAGCACCCAAATGTCTAGGGGAAAAAAAAGACTGAACACAGAGCAGAGAAAAAAAAAATGGTCTCAGAACTTCTTTTTTCCCTCTATTGAGAATCATTCGTACTTTGGCTTCCTGTACTGTTATGATAGGCAATTCAGTAACACAATGTACATAGCGATCAGAGCACATACAGTGATCTGACAATAACCCAAAATAATAGAACGAGCTCTGAGACGTGGGAACTCTGTAGACCGCAATCCCTGAACCTCTCCAAACACAACTAGAGGCAGCCGTGGATTGCGCCTAACGCTCCCTATGCAACTCGGCACAGCCTGAGAAACTAACTAGCCTGAAGATAGAAAAATCAGCCTACCTTGCCTCAGAGAAATACCCCAAAGGAAAAGGCAGCCCCCCACATATAATGACTGTGAGTAAGATGATAAGACAAATGTAGGGATGAAATAGATTCAGCAAAGTGAGGCCCGATATTCTAGACAGAACGAGGATAGTAAAGATAACTTTGCGGTCTACATAAAACCCTAAAGAAAACCACGCAAAGGGGGCAAAAAGACCCTCCGTACCGAACTAACGGCACGGAGGTACACCCTTTGCGTCCCAGAGCTTCCAGCAAAACAAATAGACAAGCTGGACAGAAAAAATAGCAACAAATAGCAAAGAAGCACTTAGCTATGCAGAGCAGCAGGCCACAGGAATGATCCAGAGAAACACAAGTCCAACACTGGAACATTGACAGGAAGCATGGATCAAAGCATCAGGTGGAGTTAAGTAGAGAAGCAGCTAACGACCTCACCAGATCACCTGAGGGAGGAAACTCAGAAGCTGCAGTACCACTTTCCTCCACAAACGGAAGCTCCCAGAGAGAATCAGCCGAAGTACCACTTGTGACCACAGGAGTGAACTCTGCCACAGAATTCACAACAGCCATTATACAGTATGGAGCATCATGTGTGGCCATTATACAGTATGGAGCATCACGTGTGGCCATTATACAGTATGGAGCACTGTGTGGCCATATTTATTTTTGTTTATAATTATTGGATATGAAACAGTGTGATCAGCAGTGCTAAATGGGTGTGGTTGGGACGTGGATATGTGTGTGACCCGTGGAATGGGTGTGGTCAGAGGCGTGGCCTAAAATTATACCTCTTTGGTTGGGATGAATGGTACCACATTTGCCAGATCACGGCAAGTGCCGCAAATCCCATAGGGAATGAATGAGGCCGAACGCAGTGTTGCCGTAAGTGATCTGTTACACGGCAGATGCAGAAAAACTGCCCGATCTGCTGCAAAAGGCGACTTTCACATCAGAGATTCTTGCCAAAGTCACTGCCGATAGTGTCATACTCACCAATGGGGGAGGTAGCACTAAAAGTGCCTAGGGCAGCAGAAACTCTAAATACGGCCCTGGGGGGTTACCTTATTCCAGAAGGAAAAGAGATAAGGAAGGATGGGGATAAGGATCACAGAGGTATCATATGGATACTGTGAGAGACATTAAAATGGAAATTAGCATATATAATATCACACCCAAGTGCCCATAGGGATATAAGGTACCTAATGGTTATGCGTCCGTATATGGTAGCCCACTCTGTGGCTGTTGGTAATCTGTAGGTAGGTAATATACACATGTATACGTTTTTAGTACAGGGGCTATAAAGAGGTCAGGTCGGTTATAGGCAAGGTGAATTACCTGTGTGAAGCCACGTTGTGAAACGCGCGTCGGGGTTATCCTGTCCCACGGCAAGTCCTCTCACTAGCAGGTATGCATGCAGCATTGATACTTATGAGCTTTTCTATATGGCTCCTATATGGATTTACATGGCCTCTTTCATCATTTGCACTATGCACTGACACTTTACTCTGGACCTATGTGGTCATCTGATAGCTGGCACAGTCCTATACCTTTTATCTAAATTAGTACCACATATAGGTATAACTACGTGGCCCCTCTTCTATTACATTATAGCAGTCTTTAATAGATACATTTATTATCAGTTTCTTGTCATCCACAGACGCTTGTGATTTTTTGACTATATACACAGGTTGTTAGGATTTATCATATGGGCTTCTGTTGTACTTTATCTGTGGTCATTCATGCTTTGTAATCCAGAGCCTGCTGGTGTATATATATTTAGTGATCAACTCCTTTAATTATACTTTATGGATTGCTTTGGGTCCATTCTGCCGTGTTTCCCCTTGTTCTGTATACATTTACATATGAATTGTATTTTTGTCTTTTAATCATATCTAATAAAAATTTTCTATATTTTATTTTTTGGTATGTTACTTCCCTTCTTTTTTGGATATATGCTCTTTCTGGAGGTACGCCTCATATATTGTTTGGTCTAACGTTTTGGGTACATATCCGGCCTGAGCTGCTGACTTCCGGTCTGGCGGCATGTAGTATTATTTAACCCTGGCTGTGGCGGTGAACATGCACGCCGACACAGCAGGGCGCGGGAGCGCCGCTTACAACTACCCTTCACACAGGTAATTCACAGTATCCATATGATACCTCTGGGATCCTTATCCCCAGCCTTCCTTATCTCTTTTCCTTCTGGAATAAGGTAACCGTGCACTTCCATTACTCTTATATATATATGATCCAGTCCTGTCTCAGTATACTAGCATGTTTTCATGTATATTTGCATATGTGTGTATATATCTTTATGTAGGATTCCTAGTCCACAGATTCAGGTGGACCTGTCGTTATTTTTTTCCCTTCATTTACAGATTGTGTGTATATACTTTGTATATATTAATTTGCACCAGGAGGACCCCACACTATAGACTATTCACAGATGTTCTTTATTATTTTGAATTTCCATTCTGGTTTTACTTATTTATTTTGTTTCTTTTCTCTATTTACAGCGATTTGTGATAAAGGCTCCGGCGGAGCCGAAACGTTTTTCTTGTATGTCGCTTATTGTTTAAGATTCTGTTACGCTCACAGAGTATGCTATAATAAATTTAGATTTTTTTTTGCATGATATCCACAAGAGAATGCAGTGAACTTTAAAAATTATCTCCATAAAGATGGGACCTTAACCCGTATGGCAGGTGACTCGAGCCTTTTTACAGGGTCTCTATCATGTCGCGGCTCTGTGTCACTGTGCCTCCTGGGTATTAGGGCGAACAGGTGACGTGATGTGTAAGGCTGGGTTCCCATTGCGTTATGGGACCGCGTTTAACGGACAGCGTTGCACGGCGAAATTAACGCCGTGCAACGCGTCCGTTAACGCGCCCATTGAAGGCAATGGGAACACGCTTCACTAGCGCGTGCCATGTTCGGCACGCGCTAGCGACGCGCCGGTGATTCCTGGCGCGCCGCGGACGCTGCTTGCAGCGTCCGAGGCGCGCCCGCGGTCCGTTCTCCGCTCTCGCAGATCGGGGATCTGCGAGAGCGGGGACGTTACCGCGACACCGACCGCAGCCCCATAGAAAACATTGCGTTAGCGCAATCCGCTAGCGCTAAACGGATTGCACTAACGCAATGTGACCCTAGCCTAATCCAGCTGTCCTGCTGGTTTCTGCTGTCAGTCCTGGAGTCCCTCACAACCTCAGTGTTCCGGCTACCGGTAATCTGCGCCAGCCAGGGAGGTAGCTAATTCACTGCTCTGCTCCACTGGTGTTCCTTCTCATGTGCTTCGCTCTTCCACACGCTCACTACAATCTATTTGGCTGTCTGTATTATCTCTGTCTAGGAGCTGCAGCACTTTCTCGTGGCTGCACGGCTCCTCATACGTTCTTCCTCCCTCAGACTGCTCCAGTCTGCTCTCGGGCACTATCTGACTAACATTCCCTCCAAACAACAATATATCTCTAAATGCAGGCGAGTCACCTAGAAATTAGGATCAACAGCTCCCCCTTGTGGCCTGGAGTGTGAACAAGTTACATGTTTGTGTTACCTGGTGAGAGTTATCCTTCATCGCTTCCAAGTGTGACATCTCCCCTTGAGGAAAGCAATGCCACTGTGATGACCAGGACCCTGGGGCATCACACTAATGCCACCACTGTGCCCCTTACATAGTAATAATGACTCCTTTGTGCTCGCTAAATAGTAAAATGCCTTCCTAGAAAATTAGTGCCCTGTGCTAGTGCTCTCCACTTTTTGTCCCTAAAAAGTAATAATATCCCATATGCAGCTTTAAAGGTCACAATAGTCTGACTGCCCCATAGCAATAATGCTTAAGTGCCCAATTAAGATTTAATAATGTCTCCTAAGTTCCTCCCATGTACAGCTCCACTATACACAGTATGGGGGGCCCACAGCTTCCCTGTACACAGTATAGTGCCCCCACAGCTCCCCTATACACAGAATGATGATCCCACAGCTCTTCTATACACAGTATGATGAGCCCACTGCTCCCCTATGCACAGTGTGATGTCCTCACTGCTCCCCTCTATACAGTATGATGAGCCCACTGCTCCACTATACACAGTATAATGCCAACAGAGCTCCACTATAGAAAGTATTATGCTCCCCTATACACAGTATGATGATCCCACAATTTCTCTATACACAGTTTGATGTCCCAACTGCTCCCCTTTACATAGTATAGTGAGCCCACAACTCCCCTATACACCGTATGATGTCCCCACTGCTCCCTTCTATACAGTATGATGAGCCCACTGCTCCCCTATACAAAGAATGATGATCCCACAGCTCCTCTATACACAGTATAATGCCAACAGAGCTCCACTATAGAAAGTGTTATGCCCCCCAGAGGTTCCCTATATACAGTATAATGGGCCAACTGCTCCCTTATGCACAGTATAATACCTTCACAGCTCCCCTATACACAGTATGGCAAGCCCACAGCTCCCCCATACACAATATGATGATCTCACAGCTCCCTTATACACAGTAGGATGGGCCTGCAGCTCCTGTACATACAGTACGATGTCCAACAGAGTTCCCCTATACATGGAATTATGTCCCCGCTGCTCCCCCAAAACACAGTGTAATAGTTAATAGCGTTCTTACACCATGCAGCGAGAGAGTCCCCCTGGAAGGAGGAAATTAACTTTATTTCTCCCGGCAGCCTCGCTCTTCCAGTCATAGGGGCGGCGTCTGCACAGTTTCAGTCACTGCTCTGTGTATAGAGAGCGGCAGCTGTAACCGTGCCCCGGCACTGACTGACAGCCAGCTCAGAATTCTCTACCACCCGGTAGCTATGCCACTGGTGCCCCTATGAACAGTAATGCTTCTTAAGGGCCCACTTGACATTTAATAATGTCCTGAGTCCCCCCATGTACAGTAACAATGGCCTCAGCATTGCTGATGTCCACAGGCGTCATGTGATGACTCTTTTGGCTTTTCTCAATTCTCTATTGAGAGAAGCCAAACCTTTCTAGCGGACACATGCACATAGCAAACATGGACGCCTGACCGCCTGATAACGCCAGTGATATTGGGGGCCTCATGCAGCAGGTGCTCCATGTCATGATTACGCAGTTATTCCAAGACTTTTATTTCAACATTTATTCATAACATTTATTCCAAGACTTTATTAACTTTATAAAAATTTGCTTATTAAATTATTAAAGCACCACTCCAGCAGGTGTTTTTTTTAATAGCTGGAGCTTTAACCCCTTTACCCCAAGGGTGTATTGCACGTTAATGACAAGGCAAATTTTTACAATTCTCACCACTGTCCCTTTATGAGGTTATAAATCTGGAGCGCTTCAACGGATCCTGCTGATTCTGACAATGTTTTCCCGTGACATATTGTACCTCTTGATAGTGGTAAAATTTCTTCGATATAACTTGCGTTTATTTGTGAAAAAAACAGAAATTTGGCAAAAAAAATTCAAATTTTCAAATTTTCCAACTTTGAATTTTCATGCCCTTAAATAACATAGTAACATAGTTAGTAAGGCCGAAAAAAGACATTTGTCCATCCAGTTCAGCCTATATTCCATCATAATAAATACCCAGATCTACGTCCTTCTACAGAACCTAATAATTGTATGATACAATATTGTTCTGCTCCAGGAAGACATCCAGGCCTCTCTTGAACCCCTCGACTGAGTTCGCCATCACCACCTCCTCAGGCAAGCAATTCCAGATTCTCACTGCCCTAACAGTAAAGAATCCTCTTCTATGTTGGTGGAAAAACCTTCTCTCCTCCAGACGCAAAGAATGCCCCCTTGTGCCCGTCACCTTCCTTGGTATAAACAGATCCTCAGCGAGATATTTGTATTGTCCCCTTATATACTTATACATGGTTATTAGATCGCCCCTCAGTCGTCTTTTTTCTAGACTAAATAATCCTAATTTCGCTAATCTATCTGGGTATTGTAGTTCTCCCATCCCCTTTATTAATTTTGTTGCCCTCCTTTGTACTCTCTCTAGTTCCATTATATCCTTCCTGAGCACTGGTGCCCATAACTGGACACAGTACTCCATGTGCGGTCTAACTAGGGATTTGTACAGAGGCAGTATAATGCTCTCATCATGTGTATCCAGACCTCTTTTAATGCACCCCATGATCCTGTTTGCCTTGGCAGCTGCTGCCTGGCACTGGCTGCTCCAGGTAAGTTTATCATTAACTAGGATCCCCAAGTCCTTCTCCCTGTCAGATTTACCCAGTGGTTTCCCGTTCAGTGTGTAATGGTGATATTGATTCCCTCTTCCCATGTGTATAACCTTACATTTATCATTGTTAAACCTCATCTGCCACCTTTCAGCCCAAGTTTCCAACTTATCCAGATCCATCTGTAGCAGAATACTATCTTCTCTTGTATTAACTGCTTTACATAGTTTTGTATCATCTGCAAATATCGATATTTTACTGTGTAAACCTTCTACCAGATCATTAATGAATATGTTGAAGAGAACAGGTCCCAATACTGACCCCTGCGGTACCCCACTGGTCACAGTGACCCAGTTAGAGACTATACCATTTATAACCACCCTCTGCTTTCTATCACTAAGCCAGTTACTAACCCATTTACACACATTTTCCCCCAGACCAAGCATTCTCATTTTGTGTACCAACCTCTTGTGCGGCACGGTATCAAACGCTTTGGAAAAATCGAGATATACCAAGTCCAATGACTCACCATGGTCCAGCCTATAGCTTACCTCTTCATAAAAACTGATTAGATTGGTTTGACAGGAGCGATTTCTCATAAACCCATGCTGATATGGAGTTAAACAGTTATTCTCATTGAGATAATCCAGAATAACATCCCTCAGAAACCCTTCAAATATTTTACCAACAATAGAGGTTAGACTTACTGGCCTATAATTTCCAGGTTCACTTTTAGAGCCCTTTTTGAATATTGGCACCACATTTGCTATGCGCCAGTCCTGCGGAACAGACCCTGTCGCTATAGAGTCACTAAAAATAAGAAATAATGGTTTATCTATTACATTACTTAGTTCTCTTAGTACTCGTGGGTGTATGCCATCCGGACCCGGAGATTTATCTATTTTAATCTTATTTAGCCGGTTTCGCACCTCTTCTTGGGTTAGATTGGTGACCCTTAATATAGGGTTTTCATTGTTTCTTGGGATTTCACCTAGCATTTCATTTTCCACCGTGAATACCGTGGAGAAGAAGGTGTTTAATATGTTAGTTTTTCCTCGTCATCTACAACCATTCTTTCCTCACTATTTTTTAAGGGGCCTACATTTTCAGTTTTTATTCTTTCACTATTGATATAGTTGAAGAACAGTTTGGGATTAGTTTTACTCTCCTTAGCAATGTGCTTCTCTGTTTCCTTTTTGGCAGCTTTAATTAGTTTTTTAGATAAAGTATTTTTCTCCCTATAGTTTTTTAGAGCTTCAATGGTGCCATCCTGCTTTACACACACAGATATGTCACACAAAATACTTAATAAGTAATATTTCTCACATGTCTACTTTACATCAGCACTAGGGTTGAGCGACTTTTAGTTTTTTAGGGTCGAGTCGGGTTTTGCGAAACCCGACTATCTCAAAAGTCGAGTCGAATGGAATCGGCCGATTATCGCGAAAAGTCGGGGATCGACCGAAACACAAAATCCAATGCAAGTCAATGGGGGAGCATATTCGGCAGTGAGTGGAGGCCAGGAAAACATGTACAGTGCCCATTTTAATGGCAAAAACATCCATTCTTGTTACTGAAGCTCGTCAATCTTAATTTACCTTATAATAATAGTAAGGCATTGGAAATTGGGAGTCATTTGGCTAAAGTTGTGGGGGGTAGGGCTGGTTCAAGTATTTAGTGGGCCCAGGAAATCTGGACCACGTCACGGCAGTGGAGCAGGGAGAGATAAGTATTTCAACTTTGCAAGTGCTGTGATCCTGAGCAAGCAGGGGGGGCCCACTCGTTGGCATTGGCACTGGCACAGGGCCTCTCAAAGTACGGCGGTTTGTTTGCACGGCGGGGGCGCCTCCCACCGGCAGCGACACTTTTGCGTACTATGAGGGGCCCTGTGCCAGTGACGTCGCCAACGAGTATTCCTCCCCCCACCTGATGAAGGAACCTGCACTTTCATCTGCACCTTCCTCTTTGTCCCAGTGTAAGGTGGTATGGTATGCGGGAAGAGGAACCTGACTTTCAGCAGGGTTACAATCTTGCTGTGTAGCGTGCACGGCGAATGTTGCGTTATGGGTCAATGTACCAGCAGACTCTTCTATCACTGGCTGGGCAATGGGCAGGATGAGGAGGAAACACAGATATGGACCCAAAGAATAAAGTGGGCTAAATGCAGTTCAAAATTGGTAACAGGACTAACCAGGGGGCATTGCTTTGTTCAATGGAGGACGACTGTAATGAGAGGCTGACACAGAGAGTAGGCCCAAATCAGTAAGTAGTCTAAATGCAGTTCAAAATTGGCAACAGTAGTAAACAGGCGGCACAGCTTTGTTCAGTGGAGGAGAACAGCAAGGAGCGGCAGACACCAATAGTAGGCCCCAACCCAACTAGTAGGCCAAATGCAGTCTAACATTAACAACTACTTTTTTTTTTTTTGTTCAAATAAATTTTTATTAAGAATAACAGTACAATTAACATGTTTCATTTGCATTTTCAATACAGAGTATTTTTCCCCCCTCTCCCTTCAAACAACCCCCTTCGATCCCAAAGCCCCCCTCCCCCACCCCACAAAGCAGCTCGTCTTGTTAATTACTACCATCATTAAAACAATTGAGTGTCTAATCCCTCAACCAATCGTATAAGCCACACTTCACCTTACTATCCCATAGCAATCCATGGAGACCACATTTTATTGAACTTTTCAGTTTTCCCTTTCTTCTTATAAATCCCTTTTTCTAGTGTCAGGCCCTGTTTTACGTACTGGAGGAATTCTCCTCTTGACGGCGGCTCTTCCCTAATCCAGTTTCTAGCTATCACCTTCCTAGCCATGTACAACAATCTAGCTATAGCTATCTTTAGATGTTTATCCACCCCAATCTCATCCACGCATCCCAACAAGCATACAACTGGATCCCTTGGCACCGTGCATCCATACGCACCTTCCATACGACTTAAAACGACCACCCAAAAGGCAACCAACCTCGGACATGTCCACATCATATGGAAAATGTCTGCATCCGTAGACCTACACCTCGGACATTCAGAGTCATTACGCAATCCTGCCTTATATAGCACCATCGGAGACCTATAAACTCTGTGTACCACATAAAGCTGTGACAATCTATACGGTTCACTCATCGACAGTTTTGGGATCCATTCCAACACCGACTCCCAAGTCTCATTATCCATTGGGCCCAGATCTCTTTCCCATTTAGCTCTCGCCATTATTGGAAACCCCAATAGGAAAGTGTGCAACAGATCCCTGTACAGAGTGGATATGACTCCTCCAGTCGTCCCGTCATTACACACATACTCCAGTACTATATCCCTTTGAATCCTAATACCTCCGTTCCTACTCTGAGCTCCAAAAGCATGCCTCATCCGCAGATACTGATACTCCCCTGCATTTCCAAGGCCAAATTCCGCCTGCAATTGGGAGAATGATTTCAGTTCACCTTGTTCAATTATTTGATGCACATACTGAATCCCTTTGCCCAACCACTCTATCAGTACCCCTAATGCCTCAAATTCTTTCAGATTGTTATTATGCCATATCGGCGAGTATCTAGTCAAGTCCGTGATCCCACGTACATGCCTCAATCTACTCCACAGCTTGCGTATCAACAGCAAAGTCGGGTATAGCTTCCCCAAATTCTCCAAGGATCCATCCTCCAAACATTGTACCACTGGCCTTCTTTTTGTCACCACTTCCATCAACCGCTGTACCGCTCCAGATGACCCTTCATGCGCCCAGCCCCTTAGATGCTGACTCTGGGCTGCGAGGAAGTACAATTCAGGGTTAGGCAATGCCAGACCCCCATCATCCTTGGGTCGCTGAAGTGTCTCTAGTTTAATACGCGGATGTTGCCTCCCCCAAATCAAGTTCCTAAACAGAGAGTTGATCTGTCTAAATTTCCCACGTGGTATCCAGACCGGTGCATTGTGAAGAATATACAGTATTTTTGGCATCAGAATCATTTTGATAAGATTCACCCTACCTACCACAGACAAATGTAGCTTGAGCCATGCATCCGCTTTTGCCTTGAGTGCACCCAAGATTGGAGTCAGATTCTCATGTATATAGTCAGTGACCGGCATAGATACCCATATTCCCAGCTACTTAAATTTACTCGTCACCTCCAGTCGCCCATTCTCCAATGGCTCCCCATCCACATCGTCCACCTTAAACAAGATAGACTTACTCCAGTTTATCCTAAGCCCCGACACTGATCCAAATCGTTCAATAATCCCAATGGCTCCTTCCAAGGATGCAACTGGATCTGCCAGAAACAACAAAATGTCGTCCGCATACAACGCCACCCTCTCTTCAATCACCCCATATTTAAATCCCGTCATCTCATCAGACCGTCGAAGTGCAGCAGCCAGCGGCTCCACTGCTAGACCAAACAAAAGGGGGGAAAGCGGACACCCCTGCCTCGTCCCTCTAGCCAATTGTATGGTCCGTGACAACTCCCCATTTACCCTAACCCTGGCCATCGGCATCGAGTACATTAATTGAATCCAGGATATGAACTGCGGTCCAAACCCCATTCTTTGCAACACTTGCCAGAGATACCCCCACTCCACACTATCGAACGCCTTGTGAGCGTCTAAAGATCCAATAACTCTCTGGCCACAGTTATCAGCTCTGAGTTGCAAGTTTACATACAATCTTCGCAAGTTGATCCCAGTTGACCTATCAGGCATAAAGCCAGATTGATCTGAGTGTACCAGGCCAGAAATAACACTTGTCAACCTCATCACCAACACCTTAGCCAGGAGTTTAACGTCCATAGTAAGTAAAGAAATTGGTCGATATGAATCCGGCTGTGTCAGGTCTTTCCCCTCCTTTGGAATCACCACTATTGTGGCCTCCCGCATAGATGCCGGCAGCCTTCCGCCAATCCTAGCCTCCTCCAAGACCACCTTCAATTTAGGGATCAACACTTCCCCCAAGTTTTTATAAATTTCAGCAGGAAATCCGTCTACGCCAGGCGCCTTCCCATTAGCCATCGACTGTAATGCCCGTCCCAGATCCTCTTCCGTAATGGGAGCCTCCAGATCCTCCCTATCCCTGTCACTCAGCCTCGGGAGCTCCAACTCCTCAAGGAACGCCACCGTGTCCTCCATTGACCCATCTACCCGAGAGGAGTATAAGTCTGCGTAAAAATCTGCAAAAGTCTCCAAAATCTCTGAAGTCTCCGAAACAGCAACACCACTCCCAGTCACCAGAGAATGAACAAAGGATGTATTTCTCTGGGCAGATGCCACCAGCGACAGTAAATGACCCACTGATTCACCCTCCTGATAATAGGCCAGATTCATGAATTCCCTCTTCCTTTCAGCCTTACTCAGCAAGACCTCCTCTAGCTGGTTTTGAGCTGCTTTCAACCTCCTCCCAGCCTCCAGAGTACCCGTTATTACCATCTCATCCTCAGCCACCCTCAGCCCATCAATCGCCAACCTCTCTGCCTCTCTCGATTTCCGCTTACACCTGCTAATATCCCTAAACAACAGCCCTCTCAAGTACGCCTTCATGGCTTCCCACACAGTAAGCACATCTACACTTCCCTCATTTATCTCAAAGAATTCCCCTAGTTCCTTCTTAATCTTCTCCAAATCTATACTGTGTAACCAATTAGGGTGAATTTTCCACTCCCTTCTGCTCCCGTTCCGTGTCCCCACTGGTCTAAATTCCACTTCAACTGGACTATGGTCTGAGAGAGCCCTAGGTAAATATCTCACGTCCCCCACCATCGTATCTAATAATCGGTTACCCAGTGCCAGATCAATCCTAGACAGAGTACCATGAGCTGGAGAGTAGCATGAATACGCCCTTTCCCCGATATGCCTAACTCTCCATAAATCAATCATGCCCACTTCCCCGACATAAGTCCCAAACGTAGTGGTATGTCCCGCCGTCCTATTCTGGGGGTTTTTGTTCTTGTCCCAAAAGTCATCACATATATTATTAAGGTCGCCGATTATTAGTAATGGTAACGGTCCCCAGCGCTCAACCCTCTCCAGCACCTCTCTTATCTTCTTGCTTGAGTATGGGGGCGGAATATACATTGCCACTATACACATCAATACTCCATTCATTTTACACTTCACCACCACATACTGACCATCCAAATCTTCCTTTACCATTACCTCCTCATATTGCACCCCAGCAGGAATCAACACCGACACACCCCTAGAGTACGTTGAGAAAGTAGAATGATACGCTTTCTGTATCCAGCGCCTATTCAATACATTCACCCTCTCCCGCACTAAATGTGTCTCCAGCAGACATATCATTGAAACCTTCTGCTCTTGAGCATACTGTAGACTTGCCGCTCGCCGTGTTTTATCCGCCAGACCTCTCACATTCCAACTCAATATTTTAATACATTCTCCCCCCCTGTGGCTCATCATTTCTCATTTTATCCAATTTCCCAAGTATGAGCTGCCCCACCCCTCCCATCCCCCCTACCCCCTCCCGCCCCCCTACCTCCTCCCAACTTACCCCCCTAACCCCCCCAGTGTAACGCATTTTTCCTCTCAGCAAGAGTGGGGCTCCACTGCCCACTGCGAACACTCTCCCTCACTTAACCCTCTCCATTCGTGTCCCGCTGCCACACTAAACATAATTTCCCCCTAACTTTATTATAACTTAACATTGCACTTCTATGACATGTAAGAAAAATAGCAAACCAATTTACAATATCCGTCATAGCCCTCCTCCCCCACATTTGGTAGACAGTACTGTCCCCTCCGGCCAGTCCTCAACATGGCCTAGCAGAACCCTCAGCAGTTGCTCAACTTTTTTAAAACCGACGCTAACCAGCGCAAAACTCTCCGCCAACAGCCGAGAAACCAATTTCCAGCCAAATCTCGCCGGCATGTCAGTCTCCCACTCCTTTCAACTTTTTCTCATTGGTGTCAAGCCACTGGGTAGCGTCCTCCGGTGTCAGGAAGAAATGTGTCTTATTAAAAGCCACCAGTCTCAGCTTGGCAGGAAACATCACTGAGTACTGCACTCCCAGCTCCCTCAGTCGCCGCTTGACTCCAGTAAACTTCATCCGCTGCTTCTGAACCGCAGCAGAATAATCCGGATAAATGGCGATTTTCTGACCTCCAGCCGTTCAGATCCTCCATCTCTCTAGCCTTTCTAAAGATAATGTCTCTGTCCCTGTAGTTCAGTATTTTAGCAAGCATGGTACGGGGATTCGCTCCTGGGGCAGGGGGCTGCGGCGGGACCCTATGAGCACGTTCAACAGCAAAAACTTTTGTCAACACTGTGTTCCCAATCTTCTCCAGCAGCCAGTTCTCCACAAACTCAGTGGGATTTCTCCCCTCAGTCTTTTCAGGCAGCCCCACTATACGTATGTTATTCCTTCTGGACCTATTTTCCAGATCCTCATTTTTGGCAGCGAGCTCGGCTATTGCTTGGGCAAACTTCTTTTCAGCTTTTTGTAGCTTAACTATGTGATCTTCTGCCGTGCTCACCCTCTCCTCCACCACTCCTATACGTTTGTCCATTTTCTGCAGAGCCGCATTAATCTGTGCCGTAACATTAACAACTACTTAACGACAGCCTGAAAATGGAATTTCAGGACAGGAAACCAGGAGAACAGCAAGGAACGGCAGACACTGTTAGTAGGCCCCAACCCAACTAGTAGGCCAAATGCAGTTGTTCCATTTAACAACTATTTAACAAGAGCCTGACGATAGAAGCTCAGGAAAGGCAACCTGGAGTACACCTTGGAGCGGAAGACACCATCTCTACAAACCAGACCCAACTTGTAGGCCTAATGCAGTGTTGTTTCAACAACTACTTAACAAGAGCTAGAAGATAGAAGCTATGGAGAGGCAACCTGGAGAACACCTTGGAGCGGCAGACACGTCTCTACAACCCAGACCCAACTTGTAGGCCTAATGCAGTGTTGTTTCAACAACTACTTAACGCGAGCTAGAAGATAGAAGCTATGGAGAGGCAACCTGGAGAACACCTTGGAGCGGAAGACACCGTCTATACAACCCAGACCCAACTTGTAGGCCTAATGCAGTGTTGTTTCAACAACTACTTAACGAGAGCTAGAAGATAGAAGCTGTCACGCACGCGCCCAGACTGGTTGGCGCGGGCATACGGGGGTGTGGCCCCACTGGACCACAGACCAAACGTCCCTGGAAGGGGCGTAACTAAGTAGCTTCCTAGGTGTTCGCTGGAGCCTCTGATGGTAAGGTCAGACTTGTGCAATAGGAAGCTACCAGGTTCCACTCCAGGGTGATGTCTGGCTGTGGCTGCTGATCCCACTAAGGAACGGATCGGGCACGGCTGGCACTCTGGCTGACAGGCGGGCACGGCTGGGACACAGGCAGGCAGACGGGTACAACAGAGACACTGGCGGGCAGGCGGACACGGCTGGCTCTCAGGTAGGCAGGCGGGTACGGCTGGAACATAGGAAGAACCGGTAGGGACCGGTCTGCAGGCAGGTATGTGAAACAGGTTGGAACCTGTTCAGACAGGAGGACTAAGTAACAAGTAGAAGGTGGAACGAAGAGAAGAGAAGGAGAAGGCAGAGCCAAGGGCGGAGCCGCAAGAGGCGGAGCCAAGGGCGGAGACGCTGGAGGCGGAGCCAAGAGCGGAGACGCTGGAGGTAGAGCCAAGAGCGGAGACGCTGGAGGCGGAGCCAAGAGCGTAGACCCTCGAGGCGGAGCCAAGAGCGGAGACGCTGGAGGCGGAGCCAAGAGCGGAGACGCTGGAGGCGGAGCCAAGAGCGGAGACGCTGGAGGCGGAACCAAAAGCGGAGATGCTGGAGGTAACGCCAAGAGCGGAGACGCTGGAGGCGGAGCCAAGAGCAGAGACGGAGCCAAGGGTAGAAACACAGGAGGCGGAGCCAGATAGAACCGCAAAGAGCGGAGCCACAGAGCAAAGCCAGAGAGTGCGAAGCAAGGACTGAGTGCAGAGCCGCAAGAGTGCGGAGTGTAAGCAGACTGAGAACACAAGGAAAGACAAAGCAGGGAAGGAAGCCACAGACAAGGAGACCGAGAAAAAAAGTACAGACAAGGCAATGGAACAAGACACAGGGACAAAGACACAGGGACCAGGATATTCTGCCTCCTGGAGGGCGGACTACAAGCTAAACACTAACTGAGCTAACACATTGCACAGGCCCAGAGCACAGGGTGGAGCTGCACTATATACTGGAGGCCTCTTGATAATTGGTCAGTAACTGATTAGACAGATGCACCTGATTCCTATAAGAACCAGAGAGTTCAGGCGCCGGCCCCCTACACACATAGCCATGAGGCATGCAGAGAGCAGAGACACAGAACATGGAGCTGGCATGAAACAGAAACCACATCATGGCCTGGAGCAGTGGGTAAGATTGTGTGAGAGATGTGAGGCCATGCTGTGATGCCAGAAGAGTTGTTACAGAAGCTATGGAGAGGCAACCTGGAGAACACCTTGGAGCGGGAGACACCGTCTCTACAACCCAGACCCAACTTGTAGGCCTAATGCAGTGTTGTTTCAACAACTACTTAACGAGAGCTAGAAGATAGAAGCTATGGAGAGGCAACCTGGAGAACACGTTGGAGTGGGAGACACCGTCTCTACAACCCAGACCCAACTTGTAGGCCTAATGCAGTGTTGTTTCAACAACTACTTAACGAGAGCTAGAAGATAGAAGCTATGGAGAGGCAACCTGGAGAACACGTTGGAGTGGGAGACACCGTCTCTACAACCCAGACCCAACTTGTAGGCCTAATGCAGTGTTGTTTCAACAACTACTTAACGAGAGCTAGAACAGAGGTCCCCAACCTTTTTTGCCCCAGGGACCGGCTTTAAGCAAGACCAGTTTTCCATGGCCCGGTGGGGTGGGGGTGGGGCTCTGGTCATATGGGGGTGGAGTTATGGAGGGGTGGAGCTTAGTGCATACTTATCATGTAATTATGACATTTATAATGAGAATTTGATTCACACATTCACACACACACATTCTCACACACACATTCTCACACACACATTCTCACACACACATTCTCACACACACACACACACACACATTCACACACACACTCTCACACACACACATTCACATTCTCACACACACACACATTCACACACACACACATTCACACACACATTCACACACCCCTCTCACCTCTCCTCGCACTCTACCACAGCATCTCATTGCCTTCCTCTGACACAGCCGGCCGCTGAATGATGACGTCATCCAGCGGCGCGTCTGTGTGAGAGGAAGCAGGAAGACAGATCGCTGGGCAGCGGAGCTGCACGGATTTCTCCCTGCCTGCCGCAGCCACCCTGCAGGGGCTCCCCTCCACCTCTGCACACATTGGGATCCGGCGCTCTGCAGCTTCTCTGTGCCGGCTGTCAGCTTGACAGTCGGCACAGAGAACAGCTGACTCCCTGACCGGGGACGGCAGAATGCAGCCGCCGGGGGGAGACACTGCGGACCGCCGAATGAGGCGGCCCGACTGCGCCCCTCCCTGCCGGCTGCACCCGGGGCAAATGCCCCGGCTGCCCCCCCCTAGATACGCCACTGGGCGTGTCAGTGAGGAGAGCCTGCCGCCCCACCCCATCAGGAACACACCATGCTGCGCAGGAGGGCTGCCCCCTCGTCCTGCATAATGTTCTCTGCCGGGAGCTGCGAGCTGTCACAGAGCGTGCTCTGACCAGGCGCAGGGCCGCGAAGCTAGCTGTCAGTGGCGCCGCGGACCGGCTGAAAAACCTCAATGGCCCGGTCCTGGTCCGCGGACCGGCGGTTGGGGACCCCTGAGCTAGAAGATAGAAGCTATGGAGAGGCAACCTGGAGAACACCTTGGAGCGGAAGACACCGTCTCTACAACCCAGACCCAACTTGTAGGCCTAATGCAGTGTTGTTTCAACAACTACTGAACGAGAGCTAGAAGATAGAAGCTATGGAGAGGCAACCTGGAGAACACATATACTGTATATATATATATGTATAGGAGCAGCGACTCAGCATACTGGCCTCATCCATGGCATTATATACTGTATATATATATATATGTATAGGAGCGGCGACTCAGCATACTGGCCTCATCCATGGCATTATATACTGTATATATATATGTATAGGAGCGGCGACTCAGCATACTGGCCTCATCCATGGCATTATATACTGTATATATATATGTATAGGAGCGGCGACTCAGCATACTGGCCTCATCCATGGCATTATATACTGTATATATATATATGTATAGGAGCGGCGACTCAGCATACTGGCCTCATCCATGGCATTATATACTGTATATATATATATATATATATATATGTATAGGAGCAGCGACTCAGCATACTGGCCTCATCCATGGCATTATATAATGTGTATATATATGTATAGGAGCAGCGACTCCGCATACTGGCCTCATCCATGGCATTATATACTGTATATATATATATGTATAGGAGCAGCGACTCAGCATACTGGCCTCATCCATGGCATTATATACTGTATATATATATATGTATAGGAGCAGCGACTCAGCATACTGGCCTCATCCATGGCATTATATACTGTATATATATATATGTATAGGAGCAGCGACTCAGCATACTGGCCTCATCCATGGCATTATATACTGTATATATATATATGTATAGGAGCAGCGACTCAGCATACTGGCCTCATCCATGGCATTATATACTGTATATATATATATGTATAGGAGCAACGACTCAGCATACTGGCCTCATCCATGGCATTATATACTGTATATATATATATGTATAGGAGCAGCGACTCAGCATACTGGCCTCATCCATGGCATTATATACTGTATATATATATATGTATAGGAGCAGCGACTCAGCATACTGGCCTCATCCATGGCATTATATACTGTATATATATATATATGTATAAGAGCGGTGACTCAGCATACTGGCCTCATCCATGGCATTATATACTGTATATATATATATGTATAGGAGCAACGACTCAGCATACTGGCCTCATCCATGGCATTATATACTGATATATATGTATAAGAGCGGTGACTCAGCTTACTGGCCTCATCCATGGCATTATATACTGTATATATATGTATAGGAGCAACGACTCAGCATACTGGCCTCATCCATGGCATTATATACTGATATATATGTATAAGAGCGGTGACTCAGCTTACTGGCCTCATCCATGGCATTATATACTGTATATATATATATATATATGTATAGGAGCAACAACTCAGCATACTGGCCTCATCCATGGCATTATATACTGTATATATATATGTATAGGAGCAACGACTCAGCATACTGGCCTCATCCATGGCATTATATACTGATATATATGTATAAGAGCGGTGACTCAGCTTACTGGCCTCATCCATGGCATTATATACTGTATATATATGTATAGGAGCAACGACTCAGCATACTGGCCTCATCCATGGCATTATATACTGTATATATATATGTATAGGAGCAACGACTCAGCATACTGGCCTCATCCATGGCATTATATATTGTATATATATATGTATAGGAGCAGCGACTCAGCATACTGGCCTCATCCATGGCATTATATACTGTATATATATATATGTATAGGAGCAACGACTCAGCATACTGGCCTCATCCATGGCATTATATACTGTATATATATATATATGTATAAGAGCGGTGACTCAGCATACTGGCCTCATCCATGGCATTATATACTGTATATATATATATGTATAGGAGCAACGACTCAGCATACTGGCCTCATCCATGGCATTATATACTGTATATATATGTATAGGAGCAACGACTCAGCATACTGGCCTCATCCATGGCATTATATACTGTGTATATACTGTATATATATGTATAGGAGCAACGACTCAGCATACTGGCCTCATCCATGGCATTATATACTGATATATATATATGTATAAGAGCGGTGACTCAGCTTACTGGCCTCATCCATGGCATTATATACTGTATATATATATATATGTATAAGAGCGGTGACTCAGCATACTGGCCTCATCCATGGCATTATATACTGTATATATATGTATAGGAGCAACGACTCAGCATACTGGCCTCATCCATGGCATTATATACTGATATATATATATATGTATAAGAGCGGTGACTCAGCTTACTGGCCTCATCCATGGCATTATATACTGTACTAGATGGCAGCCCGATTCTAAAGAATCGGGAGTCTAGAATCCATATATACTTTATTTATTCAAATGTAAGAATAATACAATTAATAAATAATAGTAAGAAAGAACAAAAAATGGCTGCACTCACCAGCTCTTGACAATTCTTGTTATTTAAGGTACAGTTACACAGGATCCATGAACATGCTTATGAGGGGAGGGATGAAAGACATCAGACGACAACTTTGCGTGTTGTGGCAAATGCCACAACAACGGTTCTTTGCTTAAGAACAATAATGTAAATAATAAATAATATGTATCAATAACTATGTATATTGGTATGTTCTATGACATTTTAAAATATTTCATTATTATGTGGAAAGGCTCTTAGTACCCATACTGGCGCATACTTGTGTGCCCATCAGGTATTTTCACAGTAATTTTACATCTGATGGGTTGGTATGAAACGTTTTTAATCATCTCTTGGGCTTAGCTAAGCCTTCATTTTAAATAATTCTAATAGGTACAACAGAAATAAAAGCCTTTTTGTGTACCCAAATTTTTTGTGTTTATTTTTACAGAAGTGTAAAATTTAAGAAATCAACGTTCATAGTACACCGATGGGCTAATATAAGCATGCCCATCAACCACATCACGGTAGCCTTTGAACTGATGGGTCCTAACTAACTGATTCCTATTTCTTAATACTCAGACCTCTTTCACATCTGCATGTTTCTGATATTTGCAGAAGTAATGTTAAAAACAATACAACTTCCACACTTGGCACAAAAGAACTGACCTACAACACACTTTCAGCAAGTGCCATGCAATGTAGATGAAGCTTGGAGTTAACTTGCAGTAAATGCAGCAAACGCGGCTTCGGCAATTGCATTAAATGCAGCCACAACAAAAACACTGGTAAGTGGAGATTTTGTGGCGAAAACTGCAGAAACCACATGTGCCGCACCTGCCGCAAGTGAAGTACAAATTCCGTATACATTGCATGCAACTTACAGCAAGAGTGGCGTGGGTCAGCCCTTAGGCAGGAAGTGCAGAAATAGCCTTTTTTCCACCATAAATTCTCCAAATAGCAGAAAAATGTTGATGTGAAAGCAAAATCTCTATTCTTTCCCTATCTATCTAAAAATGTACCTATCTATATATCTATTTCTATGTACAGAACACACCTGAAGATAGAGATGTGTGTGAACAGCCATCCCACCCGTCTCTTACCTGTTCACAAAAACCTCACCCTTTTTAAAAACAAAATGAGAAAGCAAATGAGCTGTTAATACTACGAATATTTTCCATGAGATTCTTACTGAACTCACTCTCCCCTGTCAGCAATCGTTTAAAGACCTCGGGATATTGGGGTATAGGTATATGCACTTTACTCTTGTGACAACACAGAGTAAAATTTTTATCTGCTGGTATCTCAGCATTAAAATGTAATGCTTGACAATGTTCACATAAATAGTTCATAGGACCACAGGAGTGTTCTACTATGGTACTGTCATCATTAGTAAAACCTGTAGGATGTTGAGGTACAGGTTGTGATAACGGAGCATTGGAATGTTTCTGTAAGCCAACATATATAAAGCGTGGACCTGGTAGAGGATCTTCACTGTCCACAGATTCAATCACTGAGGAGTTGGAAGGTGTATCGTGGTCAGAGTTTATTAATATGGAGGTGCAAGCGGTTTTTTTGCGCCGTTCACGGCGTGCACCAGCTGCATTTGGTAATGGTTTGTTTGTTGCCTTAGAAGAGTCAGGTGTGAAGCATGTCTTATAAGCAGACTTAACAGTGTGCAGGCGACGGCGTTTATCATTTGGAGTGTAAGTAGGACAGTGTTTGCGCTTACGTGCAGATTTACCAACGGTTAAAGGAGCTTCAGGCTGCACACATTCTATGAATGGAGACAAAGAAGCTGTATTGTGGGCAGAATCTACGACTGAGGACGTGGAAATATTATGTTTGCAACGTTGAGAGCGTGCAGCAGCAGCTTTATTACTTAATCGATTAGTTTTGTCCTCAAAAGACTCATTAGTAATGCGTTTATTGCAAGCAGCATTAACAGTGTCCAGGCGCTTATGTCTGTCCTCTGTAGTCTCGTTAGCACGCTGTTTGCGCTTACGTGCGGCATCGGCAGCTTTTCGCTCAGCGTCATTGGTATACTTATTATCAGACCTGATGTTACGTGCGCCATCAGCAGCTTTGGACTATGTGTCATTAGTATACTTAACAGTGTCCAGGCGCTTGCATCTATCCTCTGTACTCTTGTTAGCACGCTGTTTGCGCTTACGTGCGGCATCGACGGCTTTTCGCTCTGCATCATTACCATACTTTATATCAGACCTGATCTTACGTGCGCCATCAGCAGCTTTGGACTCTGTGTCATTAGTATACTTAACAGTGTCCATGCGCTTGCATCTATCCTCTGTACTCTTGTTAGCACGCTGTTTGCGCTTAAGTGCAGCATCGGCGTCTTTTTGCTCTGCATTATTAGTATACTTTATATCAGACCTAATCTTACGTGCGCCATCAGCAGCTTTGGGCTCTGTGTCATTAGTATCCTTACTATTAGAGCTCATGTTGGCTAAGCTAAACAGCTTTAAGCGTGGTGGTGGCAAACAACAGGTTAATAAGAGGCAGTGTCAGGTAGTAGGAAAATAGCCAGTTAATAATAGGCAATAGTTCTTTGCAGGAATGCAGATATTAATAAATAGGCAGTTTATATTGCAGAGAAATTGCTGGGCAATAATGGACAATGTCCTTATGTGGCAAATAATAGAGCAATATACCCAATGTGGCAAAGAAGAGGTTAATAAACCGCAGTCTCTCAGTATAACAGTCAGTGAATAATAGGCAGTATATGGAGAAAACACCAAACAGGCTTGAAGAGCAACGTCACTGGGCCCGCCTCCACGCAGTAGAAACTTGCTGTGAGGTAAAAATTCAAAAATCACACCAAAATGGCGGGCAGAGTGTGTCACAGTACGGCACGTTTCTGATTGGTCGCTCGCAGCAGGCGGCAACCAATCAGACACTGGACACTGTTGACGTCACTTATCTCCGGACATTAGCTCCGGACATTAGCTCCGGACATTATCTCCGGACAAAGCCACGGAAGTTGGCACAAATTGCAGGAAGTAGTATTCTAGGCAATTAATCTCCGGACATTAGCTCCGGACATTAGCTCCGGACATTAGCTCCGGACAAAGCCACGGAAGTTGGCACAAATTGCAGGAAGTAGTATTCTAGGCAATTATATATTAGATATATATATATATATGTATAGGAGCAGCGACTCAGCATACTGGCCTCATCCATGGCATTATATACAGTATATATATATATATATATGTATAGGAGCAGCGACTCAGCATACTGGCCTCATCCATGGCATTATATACTGTATATATATATATATATATATATATATATATATATATATATATATATATATATAGAAGAAAAAAAAAAAAAAACCAAATCAGCACTCCCAATATAAACACGTGCAAGCTGCAAACTGCAACAAATAGATACAAAAATATCACAGCAGCACATGAACATGAATCAGCCATGTGAAAACACAGACAAATATACATTTCTCCAAAATATTTTTTTCATAAAAATTTTCTCAAAAAAATTTTTTTCATAAAACTTACAGTTAAAATGGAGATTTATGGGCAGGTAGAGTTAATCACTGCCACCTGCTAGGTCAATGGGGGGAGTGCAAGACAAGTCTGGATGTTGCCACATCCATACAAATAGAAGAAAAAAAACCAAATCAGCACTCCCAATATAAACACGTGCAAGCTGCAAACTGCAACAAATAGATACAAAAATATCACAGCAGCACATGAACATGAATCAGCCATGTGAAAACACAGACAAATATACATTTCTCCAAAATATTTTTTTCATAAAAATTTTCTCAAAAAAAATTTTTCAAAAAAATTTTCTCATAAATTGTAGGCTTAGCCCAGAGTGACATGTTTTGTCCAGAGTCGTAGGCTGGTGGCCCAAGAGTGGCATATACAGTAGAGTAGGACCCATCAGGGGGAGATCACCTTGCCGCGGTTGATGGGCACACATGAATTGGCCAATTTATGCGCTAAGAATCTCCATTTTAACTGTAAGTTTTATGAAAAAAAAATTTTTGAGAAAATTTTTATGAAAAAAATATTTTGGAGAAATGTATATTTGTCTGTGTTTTCACATGGCTGATTCATGTTCATGTGCTGCTGTGATATTTTTGTATCTATATATATATATATATATATGTATAGGAGCGGCGACTCAGCATACTGGCCTCATCCATGGCATTATATACTGTGTATATATATATATATATATATATATATGTATAGGAGCAGCGACTCAGCATACTGGCCTCATCCATGGCATTATATACTGTATATATATATGTATAGGAGCAGCGACTCGGCATACTGGCCTCATCCATGGCATTATATACTGTATATATATATGTATAGGAGCAGCGACTCAGCATACTGGCCTCATCCATGGCATTATATACTGTATATATATATATGTATAGGAGCAGCGACTCAGCATACTGGCCTCATCCATGGCATTATATACTGTGTATATATATATATATATATATATATATGTATAGGAGCAGCGACTCAGCATACTGGCCTCATCCATGGCATTATATACTGTATATATATATGTATAGGAGCAGCGACTCGGCATACTGGCCTCATCCATGGCATTATATACTGTATATATATGTATAGGAGCAGCGACTCAGCATACTGGCCTCATCCATGGCATTATATACTGTGTATATATATATATATATGTATAGGAGCAGCGACTCAGCATACTGGCCTCATCCATGGCATTATATACTGTGTATATATATATATATATGTATAGGAGCAGCGACTCGGCATACTGGCCTCATCCATGGCATTATATACTGTATATATATATATATGTATAGGAGCAGCGACTCAGCATACTGGCCTCATCCATGGCATTATATACTATATATATATATATATATATATATATATATATATATATATATATATGTATAGGAGCAGCGACTCAGCATACTGGCCTCATCCATGGCATTATATACTGTATATATATGTATGTATGTGTGTATGTATATATATATATATATATATATATATATATATATAATTGTCTAAGGGTTTTTCCGTCTGTCTGTCTGTCTGTCCTGGAAATCCCGGCTCTCTGATTGGTCGAGGCCGCCAGGCCTCGACCAATCAGAGAGCGGCACAGCATCGACGTAGAAATTCCGCGTCTCTGATTGGTCAAGGCCGCCAGGCCTCGACCAATCAGCAACGGGCACAGCGACGATGATGTCATAATGGTTGCCATGGCAACGATGATGTCAAAGGTTGCCTCGACCAATCAGCGACGGGCACAGTCTGCCGCGAATTCTGGAATCATCATTGTCCATATATTACAGGGACATGCATATTCTAGAATACCCGATGCGTTAGGGTACAGGGACATGCATCGACGTAGAAATCCCGCGGCTCTGATTGGTCGAGGATTGATCAGTCCTCCTGACACTTCTGTATTGATCAGTCCTCCTGACACTTCTATATTGATCAGTCCTCCTGACACCTCTATATTGATCAGTCCTCCTGACACTTCTATATTGATCAGTCTTCCTGACACTTCTATATTGATCAGTCCTCCTGACACTTCTGTATTGATCAGTCCTCCTGACACTTCTATATTGATCAGTCCTCCTGACACTTCTATATTGATCAGTCCTCCTGACACTTCTGTATTGATCAGTCCTTCTGACACTTTTGTATTAATCAGTCCTCCTGATACCTCTATATTGATCAGTCCTCCTGACACTTCTGTATTGATCAGTCTTCCTGACACTTCTATATTGATCAGTCCTCCTGACACTTCTGTATTGATCAGTCCTCCTGATACCTCTATATTGATCAGTCCTCCTGACACTTCTATGTAGATCAGTCCTCCTGACACTTCTATATTGATCAGTCCTCCTGACACTTTTGTATTAATCAGTCCTCCTGATACCTCTATATTGATCAGTCCTTCTGACACTTTTGTATTAATCAGTCCTCCTGATACCTCTATATTGATCAGTCCTCCTGACACTTCTGTATTGATCAGTCCTCCTGACACTTCTATATTGATCAGTCCTCCTGACACTTCTATATTAATCAGTCCTCCTGATACCTCTATATTGATCAGTCCTCCTGACACTTCTGTATTGATCAGTCCTCCTGACACTTCTATATTGATCAGTCTTCCTGACACTTCTATATTGATCAGTCCTCCTGACACTTCTGTATTGATCAGTCCTTCTGACACTTTTGTATTAATCAGTCCTCCTGATACCTCTATATTGATCAGTCCTCCTGACACTTCTGTATTGATCAGTCCTCCTGACACTTCTATATTGATCAGTCCTCCTGACACTTCTGTATTGATCAGTCCTCCTGACACCTCTATATTGATCAGTCTTCCTGACACTTCTATATTGATCAGTCCTCCTGACACTTCTGTATTGATCAGTCCTCCTGATACCTCTATATTGATCAGTCCTCCTGACACTTCTATGTAGATCAGTCCTCCTGACACTTCTATATTGATCAGTCCTCCTGACACTTCTATATTGATCAGTCCTCATGACACCTCTATATTGATCAGTCCTCCTGACACTTCTATATTGATCAGTCCTCCTGACACCTCTATATTGATCAGTCCTCCTGACACTTCTGTATTGATCAGTCCTCCTGACACTTCTATATTGATCAGTCCTCCTGACACTTCTATATTGATCAGTCCTCCTGACACTTCTGTATTGATCAGTCCTCCTGACACTTCTATATTGATCAGACCTCCTGACACCTCTATATTGATCAGTCCTCCTGACACTTCTATATTGATCAGTCCTCCTGACACTTCTATATTGATCAGTCCTCCTGACACTTCTATATTGATCAGTCCTCCTGACACTTCTGTATTGATCAGACCTCCTGACACCTCTGTATTGATCAGTCCTCCTGACACTTCTATATTGATCAGTCCTCCTGACACTTCTCTATAGATCAGTCCTCCTGACACTTCTATATTGATCAGTCCTCCTGATACCTCTATATTGATCAGTCCTCCTGACACTTCTATATTGATCAGTCCTCCTGACTCTTCTATATTGATCAGTCCTCCTGACACTTCTATATTGATCAGTCCTCCTGACACTTCTATATTGATCAGTCCTCCTGACACTTCTATATTGATCAGTCCTCCTGACACTTCTATATTGATCAGTCCTCCTGATACCTCTATATTGATCAGTCCTCCTGACACTTCTATATTGATCAGTCCTCCTGACACTTCTATATTGATCAGTCCTCCTGACACTTCTATATTGATCAGACCTCCTGATACCTCTATATTGATCAGTCCTCCTGACACTTCTATATTGATCAGTCCTCCTGACACTTCTATATTGATCAGTCCTCGTGACACTTCTATGTTGATCAGTCCTCCTGACACTTCTATATTGATCAGTCCTCCTGATACCTTTATATTGATCAGTCCTCCTGACATTCTATATTGATCAGTCCTCCTGACACTTCTATATTGATCAGTCCTCCTGACACTTCTATATTGATCAGTCCTCCTGACACTTCTATATTGATCAGTCCTCCTGACACTTCTATATTGATCAGTCCTCCTGACACTTCTATATTGATCAGTCCTCCTGACACCTCTATATTGATAAATCCTCCTGATACCTCTATATTGATCAGTCCTCCTGATACCTCTATATTGATCAGTCCTCCTGACACCTCTATATTGATCAGTCCTCCTGACACTTCTATATTGATCAGTCCTCCTGACACTTCTATATTGATCAGTCCTCCTGACACTTCTATATTGATCAGTCCTCCTGATACTTCTATATTGATCAGTCCTCCTGACACTTCTATATTGATCAGTCCTCCTGACACTTCTATATTGATCAGTCCTCCTGACACTTCTATATTGATCAGTCCTCCTGACACTTCTATGTTGATCAGTCCTCCTGACACTTCTATATTGATCAGTCCTCCTGATACCTTTATATTGATCAGTCCTCCTGACATTCTATATTGAGGCCTGGCGGCCTCGACCAATCAGCAACAGGCACAGCGACGATGATGTCATAAAGGACGTAGAAATCCCACGTTTCTGATTCAGCGACGGGTACAGTATCGACATAGATGTCATAATGGTTGCCATGGCGATGATGTCATCAAGGTTGCCTCGGCCAATCAGCGAAGGACACAGTCTGCCGCGAATTCTGGAATCATTATTGTCCATATACTACGGGGACATGCATATTCTAGAATACCCGATGCGTTAGAATCGGGCCACAATCTAGTATATATATATATATAGGAGCAGCGACTCAGCATACTGGTGAAGTGACCGAGGGCAAGGTCGCCCATGTATATCCATGATCTGGCCCAGCAAAACTTCCACACTCAGACTCCATTTTAACAACCGTATCTTTACTGTTATACATTTTCCTTAACACAGCGGAACACAACAATAGACAGTACAAAATATGCCTATTCACGGGAATAACGTGTAATAACAAACTGTCCCTCACTTTCCCTATCCACTCGTTACCAGTTCCTTTGCTCCAGGAGATTATCTTCCCACGTCGCAGGCCTGTCTGTCACTGTAGGGGGATGCTCCAGCCGAAGAGAAAACAACAGGGATCAAGCAAAACTCCGTCTCTCAGGTCCAGACTGTAGTCCTTGGGATTCAACAGGTCAGGGTGGAATGTTCGGCCTCTCAACAGAGGACCCGCTTACAGTTCATGGGCTCCAGGGTCTGTGAAGATATCACCGTTGGGTGCTCCGCAGTGTGGGAGCTGGGAACAATCTGGATGTCGGCTTCCAAGAGATAGCGGTCATCCAGGCAACCTTCTATATCGCATCTACAGGAGGACGCCAGCACACACAGACCTCTCTCTGCACACACCAGTTTCCCGGGCTCTCTTATCCCCTCCCCTTCCTGTTCACATGACATCACAGGGGGAAGTTCTGCCAATACAGTTTGTTTCTCTGTAATCACATTCGACATAGGTATAACTTCTGGCCACGCGGGGGCAGTGTCTGTCACAGATTCTATGTCAATGATAATAGAACAGTCACAGCCGGCCAGCTCACTACACTGGCCTCATCCATGGCATTATATACTGTGTATATATATATGTATATGTATATATATATATATATATATATACATATATATATATATATATATATATGTATAGGAGCAGCGACTCAGCATACTGGCCTCATCCATGGCATTATATACTGTGTATATATATATGTATATATATATATATATATATATATATATATATATATATATATATACACATATATATATATACATATATATATATATGTATAGGAGCAGCGACTCAGCATACTGGCCTCATCCATGGCATTATATACTGTATATATATATATATGTATAGGAGCAGCGACTCAGCATACTGGCCTCATCCATGGTATTATATACTGTATATATATATATATGTATAGGAGCAGCGACTCAGCATACTGGCCTCATCCATGGCATTATATACTGTATATATATATATATGTATAGGAGCAGCGACTCAGCATACTGGCCTCATCCATGGCATTATATACTGTATATATATATATATGTATAGGAGCAGCGACTCAGCATACTGGCCTCATCCATGGCATTATATACTGTATATATATATATATAGGAGCAGCGACTCAGCATACTGGCCTCATCCATGGCATTATATACTGTATATATATATATATATATATAGGAGCAGCGACTCAGCATACTGGCCTCATCCATGGTATTATATACTGTATATATATATATATGTATAGGAGCAGCGACTCAGCATACTGGCCTCATCCATGGCATTATATACTGTATATATATATATATATATAGGAGCAGCGACTCAGCATACTGGCCTCATCCATGGCATTATATACTGTATATATATATATATAGGAGCAGCGACTCAGCATACTGGCCTCATCCATGGCATTATATACTGTATATATATATATATATATAGGAGCAGCGACTCAGCATACTGGCCTCATCCATGGCATTATATACTGTATATATATATATGTATAGGAGCAGCGACTCAGCATACTGGCCTCATCCATGGCATTATATACTGTGTATATATATATACCGTATATACTCGAGTATAAGCCGAGATTTTCAGCCCAAATTTTTGGGCTGAAAGTGCCCCCCTCGGCTTATACTCGAGTCACGGTAGCGGTGGGGTCGGCAGGTGAGGGGGTGAGGGCGCTGAGGTATACTTACCTAGTCCCAGCGATCCTCGCGCTGTCCCTGCCGTCCCACGGGCTTCGGCGCTGCAGTTTCTTCCTCTCTTCAGCAGTCACGTGGGACCGCTCATTACAGAAATGAATAAGCGGCTCCACCTCCCATAGGGGCGGAGCCGCTTATTCATTTCTCTAATCAGCGGTGCCGGTGACCGCTGATAGAGAAAGAAGCTGCGGCACCGAAGACAGGAGGGGACAGCGCGAGGATCGCCAGGACTAGGTAAGTATAGCATATTCACCTGTCCTCGTTCCAGCCGCCGGGCGCCGATCCATCTTCCCGGCCGGCGCCTCCATCTTCCCGGCGTCTCTGCTCTCTGACTGTTCAGGCAGAGGGCGCGATGACGCATACAGTGTGCGCGGCGCCCTCTGCCTGATCAGTCAGAGCAGAGACGCCGGGAAGATGGAGGCGCCGGAACGAGACGCCGGGAGATGCAATCAAGGGAGGTGAGTATGTGTTTTTTTTTCTTTATTGCGGCAGCGGCGGCACAAATTTATGTGGAACATCTATGGGGCACAGTGAACGGTGCAGAGCACCGTATATGGCACAGCACAGCTATGGGGCACAGTGAACGGTGCAGAGCACCGTATATGGCACAGCACAGCTATGGGGCACAGTGAACGGTGCAGAGCACCGTATATGGCACAGCACAGCTATGGGGCACAGTGAACGGTGCAGAGCACCGTATATGGCACAGCACAGCTATGGGGCACAGTGAACGGTGCAGAGCACCGTATATGGCACAGCACAGCTATGTATGGGGCACAGTGAACGGTGCAGAGCACCGTATATGGCACAGCACAGCTATGGGGCACAGTGAACGGTGCAGAGCACCGTATATGGCACAGCACAGCTATGTATGGGGCACAGTGAACGGTGCAGAGCACCGTATATGGCACAGCACAGCTATGGGGCACAGTGAACGGTGCAGAGCACCGTATATGGCACAGCACAGCTATGGGGCACAGTGAACGGTGCAGAGCACCGTATATGGCACAGCACAGCTATGGGGCACAGTGAACGGTGCAGAGCACCGTATATGGCACAGCACAGCTATGTATGGGGCACAGTGAACGGTGCAGAGCACCGTATATGGCACAGCACAGCTATGGGGCACAGTGAACGGTGCAGAGCACCGTATATGGCACAGCACAGCTATGTATGGGGCACAGTGAACGGTGCAGAGCACCGTATATGGCACAGCACAGCTATGGGGCACAGTGAACGGTGCAGAGCACCGTATATGGCACAGCACAGCTATGGGGCACAGTGAACGGTGCAGAGCACCGTATATGGCACAGCACAGCTATGGGGCACAGTGAACGGTGCAGAGCACCGTATATGGCACAGCACAGCTATGTATGGGGCACAGTGAACGGTGCAGAGCACCGTATATGGCACAGCACAGCTATGTATGGGGCACAGTGAACGGTGCAGAGCACCGTATATGGCACAGCTATGGGGCACAGTGAACGGTGCAGAGCACCGTATATGGCACATCTATGGGGCACAATGAACGGTGCAGAGCACTATATGGTTCACACCTATGGGGAAATATGAACGGTGCAGAGCACTATATGGCACAGCTATGGGGAAATAATGATCTATTTTTATTTTTGAAATTCACCGGTAAATGCTGCATTTCCACCCTAGGCTTATACTCGAGTCAATAAGTTTTCCCAGTTTTTTGTGGCAAAATTAGGGGGGTCGGCTTATACTCGGGTCGGCTTATACTCGAGTATATACGGTATATATATATATATATATATATATGTATTGGAGCAGCGACTCAGCATACTGGCCTCATCCATGGCATTATATACTGTGTATATATATATATATATATATGTATGTATAGGAGCAGCGACTCAGCATACTGGCCTCGTCCATGGCATTATATACTGTGTGTATATATATATATATATATATATATATATATATATATATATATATGTATATGTATAGGAGCAGCGACTCAGCTTACTGGCCTCATCCATGGCATTATATACTGTATATATATATATATATATATGTATAGGAGCAGCGACTCAGCTTACTGGCCTCATCCATGGCATTATATACTGTATATATATATATATATGTATAGGAGCAGCGACTCAGCATACTGGCCTCATCCATGGCATTATATACTGTATATATATATATATATATATATATATAGGAGCAGCGACTCGGCATACTAGCCTCATCCATGGCATTATATACTGTATATATATATATATATATATATATATATATATATATATATATATATATATATATATGCGTATAGGAGCAGCGACTCAGCATACTGGCCTCATCCATGGCATTATATACTGTGTGTGTATATATATATATATATATATATATATATATATATATATATATATGTGTATAGGAGCGGCGACTCAGCTTACTGGCCTCATCCATGGCATTATATACTGTATATATATGTATAGGAGCGGCGACTCAGCTTACTGGCCTCATCCATGGCATTATATACTGTATATATATGTATAGGAGCGGCGACTCAGCTTACTGGCCTCATCCATGGCATTATATACTGTATATATATGTATAGGAGCAGCGACTCAGCATACTGGCCTCATCCATGGCATTATATACTGTATATATATATATATATGTATAGGAGCGGTGACTCAGCATACTGGCCTCATCCATGGCATTATATACTATATATATATATATATATATATGTATAGGAGCGGCGACTCAGCATACTGCCCTCATCCATGGCATTATATACTGTATATATATATGTATAGGAGCAGCGACTCAGCATACTGGCCTCATCCATGGCATTATATAGTAACATAGTAACATAGTAACATAGTTAGTAAGGCCGAAAAAAGACATTTTTCCATCCAGTTCAGCCTATATTCCATTATAATAAATACCCAGATCTACGTCCTTCTACAGAACCTAATAATTGTATGATACAATATTGTTCTGCTCCAGGAAGACATCCAGGCCTCTCTTGAACCCCTCGACTGAGTTCGCCATCACCACCTCCTCAGGCAAGCAATTCCAGATTCTCACTGCCCTAACAGTAAAGAATCCTCTTCTATGTTGGTGGAAAAACCTTCTCTCCTCCAGACGCAAAGAATGCTCCCTTGTGCCTGTCACCTTCCTTGGTATAAACAGATCCTCAGCGAGATATTTGTATTGTCCCCTTATATACTTATACATGGTTATTAGATCGCCCCTCAGTCGTCTTTTTTCTAGACTAAATAATCCTAATTTCGCTAATCTATCTGGGTATTGTAGTTCTCCCATCCCCTTTATTAATTTTGTTGCCCTCCTTTGTACTCTCTCTAGTTCCATTATATCCTTCCTGAGCACCGGTGCCCAAAACTGGACACAGTACTCCATGTGCGGTCTAACTAGGAATTTGTACAGAGGCAGTATAATGCTCTCATCATGTGTATCCAGACCTCTTTTAATGCACCCCATGATCCTGTTTGCCTTGGCAGCTGCTGCCTGGCACTGGCTGCTCCAGGTAAGTTTATCATTAACTAGGATCCCCAAGTCCTTCTCCCTGTCAGATTTACCCAGTGGTTTCCCATTCAGTGTGTAATGGTGATATTGATTCCCTCTTCCCATGTGTATAACCTTACATTTATCATTGTTAAACCTCATCTGCCACCTTTCAGCCCAAGTTTCCAACTTATCCAGATCCATCTGTAGCAGAATACTATCTTCTCTTGTATTAACTGCTTTACATAGTTTTGTATCATCTGCAAATATCGATATTTTACTGTGTAAACCTTCTACCAGATCATTAATGAATATGTTGAAGAGAACAGGTCCCAATACTGACCCCTGCGGTACCCCACTGGTCACAGCGACCCAGTTAGAGACTATACCATTTATAACCACCCTCTGCTTTCTATCACTAAGCCAGTTACTAACCCATTTACACACATTTTCCCCCAGACCAAGCATTCTCATTTTGTGTACCAACCTCTTGTGCGGCACGGTATCAAACGCTTTGGAAAAATCGAGATATACCACGTCCAATGACTCACCGTGGTCCAGCCTATAGCTTACCTCTTCATAAAAACTGATTAGATTGGTTTGACAGGAGCGATTTCTCATAAACCCATGCTGATATGGAGTTAAACAGTTATTCTCATTGAGATAATCCAGAATAACATCCCTCAGAAACCCTTCAAATATTTTACCAACAATAGAGGTTAGACTTACTGGCCTATAATTTCCAGGTTCACTTTTAGAGCCCTTTTTGAATATTGGCACCACATTTGCTATGCGCCAGTCCTGCGGAACAGACCCTGTCGCTATAGAGTCACTAAAAATAAGAAATAATGGTTTATCTATTACATTACTTAGTTCTCTTAGTACTCGTGGGTGTATGCCATCCGGACCCGGAGATTTATCTATTTTAATCTTATTTAGCCGGTTTCGCACCTCTTCTTGGGTTAGATTGGTGACCCTTAATATAGGGTTTTCATTGTTTCTTGGGATTTCACCTAGCATTTCATTTTCCACCGTGAATACCGTGGAGAAGAAGGTGTTTAATATGTTAGCTTTTTCCTCGTCATCTACAACCATTCTTTCCTCACTATTTTTTAAGGGGCCTACATTTTCAGTTTTTATTCTTTTACTATTGATATAGTTGAAGAACAGTTTGGGATTAGTTTTACTCTCCTTAGCAATGTGCTTCTCTGTTTCCTTTTTGGCAGCTTTAATTAGTTTTTTTAGATAAAGTATTTTTCTCACTATAGTTTTTTAGAGCTTCAATGGTGCCATCCTGCTTTAGTAGTGCAAATGCTTTCTTTTTACTGTTAATTGCCTGTCTTACTTCTTTGTTTAGCCACATTGGGTTTTTCCTATTTCTAGTCCTTTTATTCCCACAAGGTATAAACCGCTTACACTGCCTATTTAGGATGTTCTTAAACATTTCCCATTTATTATCTGTATTCTCATTTCTGAGGATATTGTCCCAGTCTACCAGATTAAGGGCATCTCTAAGCTGGTCAAACTTTGCCTTCCTAAAGTTCAATGTTTTTGTGACTCCCTGACAAGTCCCCCTAGTGAAAGACAGGTGAAACTGCACAATATTGTGGTCGCTATTTCCTAGATGCCCAACCACCTGCAGATTTGTTATTCTGTCAGGTCTATTAGATAGTATTAGGTCTAAAAGTATATACTATATATATATATATATATATATATATATATATATATATATATATATATATATATATATATATATATATATATATATATAGGAGCGGCGACTCAGCTTACTGGCCTCATCCATGGCATTATATACTGTATATATATATATGTATAGGAGCGGCGACTCAGCATACTGGCCTCATCCATGGCATTATATACTGTATATATATATATAGGAGCGGCGACTCAGCATACTGGCCTCATCCATGGCATTATATACTGTATATATATATATATATAGGAGCGGCGACTCAGCTTACTGGCCTCATCCATGGCATTATATACTGTATATATATATATAGGAGCGGCGACTCAGCATACTGGCCTCATCCATGGCATTATATACTGTATATATATATATATGTATAGGAGCAGCGACTCAGCATACTGGCCTCATCCATGGCATTATATACTGTATATATATATATATATGTATAGGAGCAGCAACTCAGCATACTGGCCTCATCCATGGCATTATATACTGTATATATATATATATATATGTATAGGAGCAGCGACTCAGCTTACTGGCCTCATCCATGGCATTATGTACTGTATATATACAGTGGGGCAAAAAAGTATTTAGTCAGTCAGCAATAGTGCAAGTTCCACCACTTAAAAAGATGAGAGGCGTCTGTAATTTACATCATAGGTAGACCTCAACTATGGGAGACAAACTGAGAAAAAAAAATCCAGAAAATCAGATTGTCTGTTTTTTTATCATTTTATTTGCGTATTATGGTGGAAAATAAGTATTTGGTCAGAAACAAAATTTCATCTCAATACTTTGTAATATATCGTTTGTTGGCAATGACAGAGGTCAAACGTTTTCTGTAAGTCTTCACAAGGTTGCCACACACTGTTGTTGGTATGTTGGCCCATTCCTCCATGCAGATCTTCTCTAGAGCAGTGATGTTTTTGGCTTTTCGCTTGGCAACACGGACTTTCAACTCCCTCCAGAGGTTTTCTATAGGGTTGAGATCTGGAGACTGGCTAGGCCACTCCAGGACCTTGAAATGCTTCTTACGAAGCCACTCCTTCGTTGCCCTGGCGGTGTGCTTTGGATCATTGTCATGTTGAAAGACCCAGCCACGTTTCATCTTCAATGCCCTTGCTGATGGAAGGAGGTTTGCACTCAAAATCTCACGATACATGGCCCCATTCATTCTTTCATGTACCCGGATCAGTCGTCCTGGCCCCTTTGCAGAGAAACAGCCCCAAAGCATGATGTTTCCACCACTATGCTTTACAGTAGGTATGGTGTTTGATCGATGCAACTCAGTATTGTTTTTCCTCCAAACACGACAAGTTGTGTTTCTACCAAACAGTTCCAGTTTGGTTTCATCAGACCATAGGACATTCTCCCAAAACTCCTCTGGATCATCCAAATGCTCTCTAGCAAACTTCAGACGGGCCCGGACATGTACTGGCTTAAGCAGTGGGACACGTCTGGCACTGCAGGATCTGAGTCCATGGTGGCGTAGTGTGTTACTTATGGTAGGCCTTGTTACATTGGTCCCAGCTCTCTGCAGTTCATTCACTAGGTCCCCCCACGTGGTTCTGGGATTTTCGCTCACCGTTCTTGTGATCATTCTGACCCCACGGGGTGGGATTTTGCGTGGAGCCCCAGATCGAGGGAGATTATCAGTGGTCTTGTATGTCTTCCATTTTCTAATTATTGCTCCCACTGTTGATTTCTTCACTCCAAGCTGGTTGGCTATTGCAGATTCAGTCTTCCCAGCCTGGTGCAGGGCTACAATTTTGTTTCTGGTGTCCTTTGACAGCTCTTTGGTCTTCACCATAGTGGAGTTTGGAGTCAGACTGTTTGAGGGTGTGCACAGGTGTCTTTTTATACTGATAACAAGTTTAAACAGGTGCCATTACTACAGGTAATGAGTGGAGGAAAGAGGAGACTCTTAAAGAAGAAGTTACAGGTCTGTGAGAGCCAGAAATCTTGATTGTTTGTTTCTGACCAAATACTTATTTTCCACCATAATACGCAAATAAAATGATAAAAAAACAGACAATGTGATTTTCTGGATTTTTTTTTCTCAGTTTGTCTCCCATAGTTGAGGTCTACCTATGATGTAAATTACAGACGTCTCTCATCTTTTTAAGTGGTGGAACTTGCACTATTGCTGACTGACTAAATACTTTTTTGCCCCACTGTGTATATATATATATATATATATATATATATATATATATATATATATATATATATATATATGTATAGGAGCAGCGACTCAGCTTACTGGCCTCATCCATGGCATTATATACTGTATATATATATATATATATATATATATATATATATATATATATATACATATATATATATATATATGTATAGGAGCAGCGACTCAGCTTACTGGCCTCATCCATGGCATTATATACTGTATATATATATATATATATATATATATATATACATATATATATATATATATGTATAGGAGCAGCGACTCAGCTTACTGGCCTCATCCATGGCATTATATACTGTATATATATATATATATATATATATATATATATATATATGTATAGGAGCAGCGACTCAGCTTACTGGCCTCATCCATGGCATTATATACTGTATATATATGTATAGGAGCAGCGACTCAGCTTACTGGCCTCATCCATGGCATTATATACTGTATATATATATATATATATGTATGTACTGGCCTCTGGGTCCCATTTTGTGTCTTCAGGTTTCTTGGTGGTGTGTGAACATGAACATGATCATACAGACTTGTTCACTGTGCAAGGAGCCCATGTGTTCCTGTTTCCATAATTGTTCTCTTGTGTCTACAAGACTGGGGAGTTCCACCACTCCTCTTGGGCTATCTGCACAAAAGCTGTTCTACCCTGTATGCACACATGGATTTTTCCTCTCTGAACCCTGTTCACACAGGTTATATACAGATGATCAGGTTTTTAAATACATCAGATAGGGATTGCATACATTAGTTAGGACTGCTCTGATAAGGGTATACCGTGAAGATTGGTAGAGCAGCTTAGTATACATTTTTTGCAAAAAACGTATCAACCAAATACCCTGTTTTTTACATCTTTTACTAGCACTTGCGGATTACTGCAACATTTTTTCAAACTGAGTGTTTTTGGTTTTACTATTCTCTTTTGTGTCTTCAGGTTTCTTGGTGGTGTGTGAACATGATCATACAGACTTGTTCACTGTGCAAGTAGCCCATGTGTTCCTGTTTCCATAATTGTTCTCTTGTGTCTACAAGACTGGGGAGTTCCACCACTCCTCTTGGGCTATCTGCACAAAAGCTGTTCTACCCTGTATGCACACATGGATTTTTCCTCTCTGAACCCTGTTCACACAGGTTATATACAGATGATCAGGTTTTTAAATACATCAGATAGGGATTGCATACATTAGTTAGGACTGCTCTGATAAGGGTATACCGTGAAGATTGGTAGAGCAGCTTAGTATACATTTTTTGCAAAAAACGGATCAACCAAATACCCTGTTTTTTACATCTTTTACTAGCACTTGCGGATTACTGCAACATTTTTTCAAACTGAGTGTTTTTGGTTTTACTATTCTCTTTTGTGTCTTCAGGTTTCTTGGTGGTGTGTGAACATGATCATACAGACTTGTTCACTGTGCAAGTAGCCCATGTGTTCCTGTTTCCATATATATATATATGTATAGGAGCAGCGACTCAGCTTACTGGCCTCATCCATGGCATTATATACTGTGTATATATATATATATATATATGTATAGGAGGAGCGACTCAGCATACTGGCCTCATCCATGGCATTATATACTGTATATATATGTATAGGAGCAGCGACTCAGCTTACTGGCCTCATCCATGGCATTATATACTGTATATATATATATATATATATATATATATATATGTATGTACTGGCCTCATCCATGGCATTATATACTGTATATATATATATATATATATGTATAGGAGCAGCGACTCAGCTTACTGGCCTCACATGGCATTATATACTGTATATATATATATATATATATATATATATATATATATATATGTATAGGAGCAGCGACTCAGCATACTGGCCTTATCCATGGCATTATATACTATATATATATATATGTATAGGAGCAGCGACTCAGCATACTGGCCTCATCCATGGCATTATATACTGTATATATATATATATATATATATATATGTATAGGAGCGGCGACTCAGCATACTGGCCTCATCCATGGCATTATATACTGTATATATATATGTATAGGAGCGGCGACTCAGCATACTGGCCTCATCCATGGCATTATATACTGTATATATATATATATATATATGTATAGGAGCAGCGACTCAGCATTCTGGCCTCATCCATGGCATTATATACTGTATATATATATATATATATGTATAGGAGGAGCGACTCAGCATACTGGCCTCATCCATGGCATTATATACTGTGTATATATATATATATATATATATATGTATAGGAGCAGCGACTCAGCATACTGGCCTCATCCGTGGCATTATATACTGTATATATATATATATATATATATATATATGTATATATATATGTATAGGAGGAGCGACTCAGCATACTGGCCTCATCCATGGCATTACATACTGTATATACAGTGCCTACAAGTAGTATTCAACCCCCTGCAGATTTAGCAGGTTTAATAAGATGCAAATAAGTTAGAGCCTTCAAACAAGAGCAGGATTTATTAACAGATGCATAAATCTTACAAACCAAAAAGTTTTGTTGTTCCGTTAAATTTTTATAAATTTTAAACATAAAAGTGTGGGTCAATTATTATTCAACCCCTAGGTTTAATATTTTGTGGAATAACCTTGTTTGCAATTACAGCTAATAATCGTCTTTTATAAGACCTGATCAGGCCGGCACAGGTCTCTGGAGTTATCTTGGCCCACTCCTCCATGCAGATCTTCTCCAAGTTATCTACCGTATATACTCGAGTATAAGCCGACCCGAGTATAAGCCGACCCCCCTAATTTTGCCACAAAAAACTGGGAAAACTTATTGACTCGAGTATAAGCCTAGGGTGGAAATGCAGCATTTACCGGTGAATTTCAAAAATAAAAATAGATCATTATTTCCCCATAGCTGTGCCATATAGTGCTCTGCACCGTTCATATTTCCCCATAGGTGTGAACCATATAGTGCTCTGCACCGTTCATTATGCCCCCTAGCTGTGCCATATACGGTGCTCTGCACCGTTCACTGTGCCCCATAGCTGTGCCATATACGGTGCTCTGCACCGTTCACTGTGCCCCATAGCTGTGCTGTGCCATATACGGTGCTCTGCACCGTTCACTGTGCCCCATACATAGCTGTGCTGTGCCATATACGGTGCTCTGCACCGTTCACTGTGCCCTATAGCTGTGCTGTGCCATATACGGTGCTCTGCACCGTTCACTGTGCCCCATAGCTGTGCTGTGCCATATACGGTGCTCTGCACCGTTCACTGTGCCCCATAGCTGTGCTGTGCCATATACGGTGCTCTGCACCGTTCACTGTGCCCCATAGCTGTGCTGTGCCATATACGGTGCTCTGCACCGTTCACTGTGCCCCATAGCTGTGCTGTGCCATATACGGTGCTCTGCACCGTTCACTGTGCCCCATAGCTGTGCTGTGCCATATACGGTGCTCTGCACCGTTCATTGTGCCCCATAGCTGTGCTGTGCCATATACGGTGCTCTGCACCGTTCACTGTGCCCCATAGATGTTCCACATAAATTTGTGCCGCCGCTGCCGCAATAAAGAAAAAAAAACACATACTCACCTCCCTTGATTGCAGCTCCCGGCGTCTCGTTCCGGCGCCTCCATCTTCCCGGCGTCTCTGCTCTGACTGATGAGGCAGAGGGCGCCGCGCACACTATATGCGTCATCGCGCCCTCTGCCTGATCAGTCAGAGAGCGCAGACGCCGGGAAGATGGAGGCGCCGGCCGGGGAGATGGATCGGCGCCCGGCGGCTGGAACGAGGACAGGTGAATATGCTATACTCACCTAGTCCTGGCGATCCTCGCGCTGTCCCCTCCTGTCTTCGGTGCCGCAGCTTCTTTCTCTATCAGCGGTCACCGGCACCGCTGATTAGAGAAATGAATAAGCGGCTCCGCCCCTATGGGAGGTGGAGCCGCTTATTCATTTCTGTAATGAGCGGTCCCACGTGACCGCTGAAGAGAGGAAGAAACTGCAGCGCCGAAGCCCGTGGGACGGCAGGGACAGCGCGAGGATCGCTGGGACTAGGTAAGTATACCTCAGCGCCCTCACCCCCTCACCCGCCGACCCCACCGCTACCGTGACTCGAGTATAAGCCGAGGGGGGCACTTTCAGCCCAAAAATTTGGGCTGAAAATCTCGGCTTATACTCGAGTATATACGGTAGGTTCTTTGGGTGTCTCATGTGGACTTAAATCTTGAGCTCCTTCCACAAGTTTTCAATTGGGTTAAGGTCAGGAGACTGACTAGGCCACTGCAACACCTTGATTTTTTGCCTCTTGAACCAGGCCTTGGTTTTCTTGGCTGTGTGCTTTGGGTCGTTGTCTTGTTGGAAGATGAAATGAAGACCCATCTTAAGATCCTTGATGGAGGAGCGGAGGTTCTTGGCCAAAATTTCCAGGTAGGCTGTGCTATCCATCTTCCCATGGATGCGGACCAGATGGCCAGGCCCCTTGGCTGAGAAACAGCCCCACAGCATGATGCTGCCACCACCATGCTTGACTGTAGGGATGGTATTCTTGGGGTCGTATGCAGTGCCATCCAGTCTCCAAACATCACGTGTGTGGTCGGCACCAAAGATCTCGATCTTGGTCTCATCAGACCAGAGAACCTTGAACCAGTCAGTCTGAGTCCTCCAAGTGATCATGAGCAAACTGTAGACGAGCCTTGACATGACGCTTTGAAAGTAAAGGTACCTTACGGGCTCGTCTGGAACGGAGACCATTGCGGTGGAGTACGTTACTTATGGTATTGACTGAAACCAATGTCCCCACTGCCATGAGATCTTCCCGGAGCTCCTTCCTTGTTGTCCTTGGGTTAGCCCTGACTCTTCGGATATGCCTGGCCTCGGCACGGGAGGAAACTTTCAAAGGCTGTCCAGGCCGTGGAAGGCTAACAGTAGTTCCATAAGTCTTCCACTTCGGATGATGCTCCCAACAGTGAGACAGGTAGGCCCAACTCCTTGGAAAGGGTTTTGTACCCCTTGCCAGCCTTGTGACCCTCCACGATCTTGTCTCTGATGGCCTTGGAATGCTCCTTTGTCTTTCCCATGTTGACCATGTATGAGTGCTGTTCAGAAGTTTGGGGAGGGTCTTAAATAGTCAGAAAAGGCTGGAAAAAGAGATAATTAATCCAAGCGTGAAGCTCATTGTTCTTTGTGCCTGAACTACTTCTTAATACTTTAGGGAAACCAAACAGAATTCTGGTGGGTTGAGGGGTTGAATAATAAATGACGCTCTGAAAAGACTTTTCACAATTTAAAAAAAAAAAAAAAAAACATTCTTTTTTGCTGCAGTGCATTTCACACTTCCAGGCTGATCTACAGTCCAAATGTCACAATGCCAAGTTAATTCCAAATGTGTAAACCTGCTAAATCTGCAGGGGGTTGAATACTACTTTTAGGCACTGTATATATATATGTATAGGAGCAGCGACTCAGCATACTGGCCTCATCCATGGCATTATATACTGTATATATATATATATATATAGGAGCAGCGACTCAGCATACTGGCCTCATCCATGGCATTATATACTGTATATATATATGTATAGGAACAGCGACTCAGCATACTGGCCTCATCCATGGCATTATATACTGTATATATATATGTATAGGAACAGCGACTCAGCATACTGGCCTCATCCATGGCATTATATACTGTATATATATATATATATGTATAGGAGCGGCGACACGTGTGTGTGTGTAGAGCAGAGCCGTGTGTGTGTAGAGCAGAGCCGTGTGTGTGTGTAGAGCAGAGCTGTGTGTGTGTAGAGCAGAGCCGTGTGTGTGTGGAGCAGAGCCGTGTGTGTGTAGAGCAGAGCCGTGTGTGTGTAGAGCAGAGCCGTGTGTGTGTGTAGAGCAGAGCCGTGTGTGTGTGTAGAGCAGAGCCGTGTGTGTGTGTAGAGCAGAGCTGTGTGTGTGTGTAGAGCAGAGCCGTGTATGTGTGTAGAGCAGAGCCGTGTGTGTGTGTAGAGCAGAGCCGTGTGTGTGTAGAGCAGAGCCGTGTGTGTAGAGCAGAGCCGTGTGTGTGTGTAGAGCAGAGACGTGTGTGTGTAGAGCAGAGCCGTGTGTGTGTGTAGAGCAGAGCCGTGTGTGTGTGTAGAGCAGAGCAGTGTGTGTGTGTAGAGCAGAGCCGTGTGTGTGTAGAGCAGAGCCGTGTGTGTGTGTAGAGCAGAGCCGTGTGTGTGTGTAGAGCAGAGCCGTGTGTGTGTGTAGAGCAGAGCCGTGTGTGTGTGTAGAGCAGAGCCGTGTGTGTGTGTAGAGCAGAGCCGTGTGTGTGTGTAGAGCAGAGCCGTGTGTGTGTAGAGCAGAGCCGTGTGTGTGTGTAGAGCAGAGCCGTGTGTGTGTAGAGCAGAGCCGTGTGTGTGTAGAGCAGAGCCGTGTGTGTGTAGAGCAGAGCCGTGTGTGTGTGTAGAGCAGAGCCGTGTGTGTGTGTAGAGCAGAGCCGTGTGTGTGTGTAGAGCAGAGCCGTGTGTGTGTGTAGAGCAGAGCCGTGTGTGTGTGTAGAGCAGAGCCGTGTGTGTGTGTAGAGCAGAGCCGTGTGTGTGTGCAGAGCAGAGCCGTGTGTGTGTGTAGAGCAGAGACGTGTGTGTGTAGAGCAGAGCCGTGTGTGTGTGTAGAGCAGAGCCGTGTGTGTGTGTAGAGCAGAGCCGTGTGTGTGTGTAGAGCAGAGCCGTGTGTGTGTGTAGAGCAGAGCCGTGTGTGTGTGTAGAGCAGAGACGTGTGTGTGTAGAGCAGAGCCGTGTGTGTGTAGAGCAGAGCCGTGTGTGTGTAGAGCAGAGCCGTGTGTGTGTGTAGAGCAGAGCCGTGTGTGTGTGTAGAGCAGAGCCGTGTGTGTGTAGAGCAGAGCCGTGTGTGTGTGTAGAGCAGAGCCGTGTGTGTGTGTAGAGCAGAGCCGTGTGTGTGTGTAGAGCAGAGCCGTGTGTGTGTAGAGCAGAGCCGTGTGTGTGTGTAGAGCAGAGCCGTGTGTGTGTGTAGAGCAGAGCCGTGTGTGTGTGTAGAGCAGAGCCGTGTGTGTGTGTAGAGCAGAGCCGTGTGTGTGTGTAGAGCAGAGCCGTGTGTGTGTGTAGAGCAGAGCCGTGTGTGTGTGTAGAGCAGAGCCGTGTGTGTGTGCAGAGCAGAGCCGTGTGTGTGTAGAGCAGAGCCGTGTGTGTGTGTAGAGCAGAGCCGTGTGTGTGTGTAGAGCAGAGCCGTGTGTGTGTAGAGCAGAGCCGTGTGTGTGTGTAGAGCAGAGCCGTGTGTGTAGAGCAGAGCCGTGTGTGTGTGTAGAGCAGAGCCGTGTGTGTGTAGAGCAGAGCCGTGTGTGTGTGTAGAGCAGAGCCGTGTGTGTGTGTAGAGCAGAGCCGTGTGTGTGTGTAGAGCAGAGCCGTGTGTGTGTGTAGAGCAGAGCCGTGTGTGTGTGTAGAGCAGAGCCGTGTGTGTGTAGAGCAGAGCCGTGTGTGTGTGTAGAGCAGAGCCGTGTGTGTGTGTAGAGCAGAGCCGTGTGTGTGTGTAGAGCAGAGCCGTGTGTGTGTAGAGCAGAGCCGTGTGTGTGTGTAGAGCAGAGCCGTGTGTGTGTAGAGCAGAGCCGTGTGTGTGTAGAGCAGAGCCGTGTGTGTAGAGCAGAGCCGTGTGTGTGTGGAGCAGAGCCGTGTGTGTGTAGAGCAGAGCCGTGTGTGTGTGTAGAGCAGAGCCGTGTGTGTGTGTAGAGCAGAGCCGTGTGTGTGTGTGTAGAGCAGAGCCGTGTGTGTGTGTGTAGAGCAGAGCCGTGTGTGTGTAGAGCAGAGCCGTGTGTGTGTGTAGAGCAGAGCCGTGTGTGTGTGTAGAGCAGAGCCGTGTGTGTGTGTGTAGAGCAGAGCCGTGTGTGTGTGTGTAGAGCAGAGCCGTGTGTGTGTAGAGCAGAGCCGTGTGTGTGTAGAGCAGAGCCGTGTGTGTGTGTAGAGCAGAGCCGTGTGTGTGTGTAGAGAAGAGCCGTGTGTTTTAAAACATTTTAAATGTTTTTTTTTCTGTCCTCTTCATGTTGTTTGTTGTGGGTTCGCAATTGTAATGCTATTATTTATTAAATACACATTCTATTAAAAAAAAATATATATTTTAATGTTTTATAATAATAATAATATTTTTGGATGTGTTATATATGCATGGCTGTATGTATATCCCATAATAACAACTAATGTACGTTTTATTTTCGTATGCATTCTCCCATCCTCTTTCCACCCCCTCCCCTTTTTTGCACCACACATATTATATATTTATATGTTTTCACATTCATTCTACTATTTTTACTTTTAATGTGCATAATGATTCTGTCCGACATCATTTTACATATTTTTTGAGCATGCAATTATTTATTTATTTATTTTTTTGCTAATATGCATTTGTACCCACAATGTAATTTTTGTCCAGTAGTAGTTACCATTTTCTTGGCTAGTATAATTGGCCTTTTAATGGAATCACCCCTTTTTTCCCCCCTTTCCCTCCTCCTCCTCCCCCTCTTCCCCCTTTCCCTTCCCCCCCCCCTCCTTCCCTCTTTTCCACCCCCCTTTTTTTGTCCATACCGGCATTGTCTTTAATCCTCTTGCGTCCATAGCGTTGGGCATGACTGTGCGCATGCGCTGTCTGTGTCCCGGCTTGCTCTCATCCAGTGTCTTGGTTGCCTAGCAGCGGCTTCTCCACTGCCGGGTTACGTGACGCTGGCTCTGAGCGCTTCCGGTGTCCTCCTGACAGCGCGTGCGCCGCAATAGCCATCAGCCCATTCCTATCAGCGCCTCCGGTAAGTATATATACCGTATTTTTCGGACTATAAGACGCACCGGACCATAAGACGCACCCCAAATTTGGGGTGAAAATTGCAGAAAAAAAGATTTTTTATAACATGGGGGTCCGTCTTATTGTCCGAATTTACAGTATCTTATGGCGGTGGCAGAGCAGGGTCACAGGAGGCAAGGTGGGGTGATGCTGGGATGAGGAGGTGCTGGGATGAGAAGGTGCTGGGATGAGAAGGTGCTGGGATCAGGAGGTGCTGGGATCAGGAGGTGCTGGGATCAGGAGGTGCTGGGATGAGAAGGTGCTGGGATCAGGAGGTGCAGTGAGAGGTATGGCGTGAGAGGGGTCCCTGGCGTACCATGCAGGCTTACCTAGGTGGCAGAGGTGTGGTGGCAGAGGTCCGGTGGCGGGGGTGTGGCAGCAGAGGAGGCGCAGGAAGCGGGGTCCCTTTCCCCGGTATGGTGATGCAGCAGGCCCGGTATGCAGCAGAGCCGGGTGAATCCTCTTGTTATCGGTGGGCGCGGCCATCTTCCTGAGGCCGCGCGTGTGCAGATGAAGCGCTCTGCTCCCGGGGCTTCAGGAAAATGGCCGCGGGAGGCCGAGCGTGCGCAGATGGAGATCGCGGCGGCCATTTTCCTGAAGCCCCGGGAAGCAGAGCGCTCCATCTGCGCACGCGCGGCCTCCGGAAAATGGCCGCCACCACCGATAACAAGAGGATTCACCCGGCTCTGCTGCATACCGGGCCTGCTGCATCACCATACCGGGGAAAGGGACCCCGCTTACTGCGCCTCCTCTGCCGCCACACCCCCGCAACCGCACCTCTGCCACCGGACCTCTGCCACCGCACCTCTGCCACCTAGGTAAGCCTGCATTGCGACTATGCAGGGGGGAATATAAGCCATGCATACAGATACAGGGGGGAATATGAGCCATGCAGGGGGGAATATGAGCCATGCAGGGGGGATTGGGGAATATGAGCCATGCAGGGGGGAATATGAGCCATGCAGGGGGGATTGGGGAATATGAGCTATGCAGGGGGGAACATGAGCCATGCAGGGGGGAATATGAGCCATGCAGGGGGGAATATGAGCCATGCAGGGGGGAATATGAGCCATGCAGGGGGGAATATGAGCCTTACATACAGGGGGGAATATAAGCCATGCATACAGGGGGGGGGGGTAATATGAGCTATGTATATGGGATAGGAGGGAGATGAGCCATGCATACAGGAGGGGGGTCATTATACAGTATTGAGCATCATGTGTGGCCGTTATACAGTATGGAGCATCATGTGCGGTCATTATACAGTATGGAGCATCATGTGTGGTCATTATACAGTATGGAGCGTCATGTGTGGCCATTATACAGTATGGAGCATCATGTGCGGTCATTATACAGTATGGAGCATCATGTGTGGCCGTTATACAGTATGGAGCATCATGTGCGGTCATTATACAGTATGGAGCATCATGTGTGGCCAATGGACATTATACAGTATGGAGCATCATGTGCGGTCATTATACAGTATGGAGCATCATGTGTGGCCATTATACAGTATGGAGCGTCATGTGTGGCCATTATACAGTATGGAGCATCATGTGCGGTCATTATACAGTATGGAGCATCATGTGCGGTCATTATACAGTATGGAGCATCATGTGTGCATCATGTGTGGCCATTATACAGTATGGAGCATCATGTGCGGTCATTATACAGTATGGAGCATCATGTGCGGTCATTATACAGTATGGAGCATCATGTGTGGCCATTATACAGTATGGAGCATCATGTGCGGTCATTATACAGTATGGAGCATCATGTGCGGTCATTATACAGTATGGAGCATCATGTGTGGTGGCCGTTATACAGTATTGAGCATCATGTGTGGCCATTATACAGTATGGAGCACTGTGTGGCCATATTTTAGTTTGCTTATAAATATTGTATATAAAACAGTGTGATCAGCAATGCTAAATGGCTGCGGTTGGGACGTGGATATGGGTGTGACTAGTTGTGAAATGGGTCTGGTCAGAGGCATGTCCTAAAATTTGCCGCGGCGCACTACGCACGCCACAAACTTTATACCTCCTTCCCTTCAAAAGTTGGGAGGTATGGTACCACATTTGCCAGATCACGGCAAGTGCCACAAATCCCATAGGGAATGAATGAGGCCGAACGCAGTGTTGCCATAAGTGATCCGTTACGCGGCAGATGCAGAAAAACTGCCTGATCTGCTGCAAAAGGCGACTTTCACATCAGAGATTCTTGCCAAAGTCACTGCCGATAGTGTCATACTCACCAAAGGGGGAGGCAGCGCTAAAAGTGCCTAGGGCAGCAGATACTCTAAATACAGCCCTGGGGGGCTACATTATATTCTGTGGGGGGACTGCATTATACTCAAGGTACTACATTATATTATGGGGGGCTACATCATACTATATGAGGGGTTACAGTATACTCTATGGGGGGCTGCATTATATTCTGTGGTGGAACTGCATTCTCTCAGGGGACTACATTATATTCTGTGGTGGGTGGCATTACACTATATGGGGGGGCTGCATTATACCCTATGGGGTGCTACATTATATTCTATGGTGGGGACTGTGTCATACCTGAGAGGGTTGCATTACATTTTGTGGGGTGCTGCATTATATTCTATGAGAGGGGACTGCATTATATTTTATGAGGGGGCTACATTATAGTCTGTGAGGGGGCTACCCCAACCCTTGCTACATTATTAAGACGTGAACTACCTTATATTATACCCTGATATTAGCGCTTTTTACCGCACAATTGGTGGTCTTGTATCTATTTCTATGTAGCTACATAGTGGGCCCCAAGAATGATTTTCTCTGGTGGGCCCAAGGTGCTCCTGTCCGACGCTGTTGGGGTATCAGGCGCAGTAATAGGGACACATACGGCAGCAGCTCAGTATTGGTGTATCAGGGGCAGTAATAGGGACACATACGGCAGCAGTGGCTCAGTATATGGGTATCAGGTGCAGTAATAGGGACACATACGGCAGCAGCGGCTCAGTGATGGGCTATCAGGTGCAGTAATAGAGACACATACGGCAGCAGCGGCTCAGTATTAGGGTATCAGGTGCAGTAATAGAGATACATTCGGCAGCAGCGGCTCAGTATTGGGGTATCAGGTGCAGTAATAGGGACACATATGGCAGCAGTGGCTCAGTATAGGGGTATCAGGTGCAGTAATAAGGACACATACGGCAGCAGTGGCTCAGTATTGGGGTATCAGGTGTAGTAATAGGGACACATACGGCAGCAGCGGCTCAGTATTGGGGTATCAGGTGCAGTAATAAGGACACATACGGCAGCAGCGGCTCAGTATTGGGGTATCAGGGGCAGTAACAGGGACACATACAGCAGTAGCGGCTCAGTATTGGGGTATCAGGTGCAATAATAGGGACACATATGGCAGCAGTGGCTCAGTATATGGGTATCAGGTGCAGTAATAGGGACACATACGGCAGCAGTGGCTCAGTGTTGGGCTATCAGGTGCAGTAATAGGGACACATACGGCAGCAGCGGCTCAGTATTGGGGTATCAGGTGCAGTAATAGAGACACATACGGCAGCAGCGGCTCAGTGTTGGGCTATCAGGTGCAGTAATAGAGACACATTCGGCAGCAGCGACTCAGTATTGGGGTATCAGGTGCAGTAACAGGGACACATACGGCAGCAGTGGCTCAGTGTTGGGCTATCAGGTGCAGTAATAGAGACACATTCGGCAGCAGCGGCTCAGTATTGGGGTATCAGGGGCAGTAACAGGGACACATACAGCAGTAGCGGCTCAGTATTGGGGTATCAGGGGCAGTAATAGGGACACATACGGTAGCAGCGGCTCAGTATTGGGATATCAGGGGCAGTAACAGGGACACATATGGCAGCAGCGGCTCAGTATTGGGGTATCAGCAGAATGAGGAGTTTGTGCAGATTGTGGATAGATATGGATGATGCTGGAAATGTGAGAATTCAGATGTGGCTTTGTTATAATCTCTGCAGATCAGTCATGTTTGGAGAAGTTTTCATGTTGGTCTGGACCAGATGGAGTAGATGAGAAAAGTGAACGATTCCTTCAGAAAGAACATCAGCGGTAAGTCACCATTTATAACTGCTGTAATATCTTATATGGCTGCAGGACTGGTATCTACCTCCATATGGTCTCCATATAGGAATATCAGTGTTTTTGTATATAGATGTATTTTAAATCACAGCGCGTCATCTGCTGATGTTCCCCTACACTCACAATTAGGGTGCACCACGTAGCTGTAGTCAGGATTAGCTGGTTAGGGGCCCACTCATATTTTTTCCCCCCACCCCAAGCTGAAGCCCTAACTGCACCTCTAGTCACAATACCTTCTGTTACATTTGTGGAGAGTACACGCTTAAGCTCCACAGATGCACCATGACAGCTCTCATCATGAAAGCCTATGATTTTGCTCATGACAAATCCTGGGCTCCTCACATCTGTTGTGTGAGATGTGCTGTTGATCTTAGAGGTTAACTGAGAGGTTCTCGCAAGTCAATGCCGTTTGCTGTCCTAATGATCAATGATTTGGCAGGAGCAGAAGGACCATGTGACGAACTGTTACTTCTCTGCTAAGAATAAGAAGTCCACTGAATATCCCAATCTGTCTTCAGCTATGAGACCGGTGCCACATGATGACGCTTGTTATGATCCGGTGACCTTGGAGCCGCATGGAACTTTCTCTGAGTTGGTGGAAGCTGTACTGACCGCATATCCTGAACTTAACACCGCAACTAGAAGTAGCCGTGGGGTGTGCCTAACAAATCCTAGACACCTTGACACAGCCGGAGGACTAAATACCCCTATAGATAGAAATAGGAAATCTACCTTGCCTCAGAGCAGAACCCCAAAGGATAGGCAGCCCCCCACAAATATTGACTATGAGTAGTAGAGGAAAAGACACACGCAGGCAGGAAACAGGATTTAGCAAAAGAGGCCACTCTAGCTAAAATAGGAAGGAATAGGACAGAATCCTAAGCGGTCAGTATTAAAACCCTTCTAAAAATATCCACAGCAGAAAATACAAAAAATTCCACCATCTAACTAAAGATGTGGAGCGTATATCTGCAACTCCAGAGAATCCAACAAGACTGCGAAAACACTGACACAGTCTAAGCTGGACAAGAGAAAACAAATGAATAGCACAGAATTATTAAGCACACAGCATGTGTGCCACAGAAACAAAAACCAAACACTTATCTTTGCTGAATTGGCAGCAAGGCAGGAGGAACCAGACAAAGATCCAAAACCTCCCAGAACCATGGGCAACTGGCAAGGACTCAAGAATCCTGCACACCTAAATATCCCAGTCAGAACTGCAATCAGCAGATACACCTGGCCAGGACTGCAACTCAGGGACAACTGCATTCCCACCTACAACCACTGGAGGGAATCCAAAAGCAGAATTCACAACAGACGCTCTTCCAGTATCAAAGCCACTAGAGTCATGGAGCCTAGAGCAGGCAGCCAACGAAGATGTTGCAGTCCATGGGTCAGAGACGGGGAACAACGCTGATTCAAACTCTGAGCCATGTATGTCTGGTGAGCCTCATGTTCTAACACAGCCAGAACTGAATGACTTGTTCCGGGACTTACGTTTCTCAAAACCAAATGCAGAGTTCGTGGATTCAAGAGTTCAAGGATGGCATTTTCTGCCTCTAGCTACAATTAAGAGCTGGCTCAGGGATAGGAAACAAAGGGTGGTTATTAATGGAGCACACTCGGACTGGGTCGTGGTTAGCAGTGGGGTACCACAGGGGTCAGTATTGGGCCCTCTTCTTTTTAACATATTTATTAATGATCTTGTAGGGGGCATACAGAGCAGAATTTCAATATTTGCAGATGACACTAAACTCTGCAGGGTAATCAATACTGAGGAGGAAAATTTTATATTACAGGATGATTTTTTTAAACTTGAAACTTGGGCTGATAAATGGCAAATGAGCTTTAATGGGGATAAATGTAAGGTAATGCACTTGGGTAGAAGTAATAAGATGAATAACTATGTGCTTAATTCTAAAACTCTGGGCAAAACCATCAATGAAAAAGACCTGGGAGTATGGGTGGATGAAAAACTCATGTTCAGTGGCCAGTGTCAGGCAGCTGCTACAAGGGCAAATAAAATAATGGGATGCATTAAAAGAGGCATAGATGCTCATGAGGAGAACATAATTTTACCTCTATACAAGTCACTAGTGCGACCACACTTAGAATACTGTGCACAGTTCTGGTCTCCGGTGTATAAGAAAGACATAGCTGAACTGGAGCGGGTGCAGAGAAGAGCGACCAAGGTTATTAGAGGACTGGGGGGTCTGCAATACCAAGATAGATTATTACACTTGGGGCTAATTAGTTTGGAAAAACGAAGACTAAGGGGAGATCTTGTTTTAATGTATAAATATATGAGGGGACAGTACAAAGACCTTTCTGATGATCTTTTTAATCATAGACCTGAAACAGGGACAAGGGGGCATCCTCTACGTCTGGAGGAAAAAAGGTTTAGGCATAATAACAGACGCGGATTCTTTACTGTAAGAGCAGTGAGACTATGGAACTCTCTGCCGTATGATGTTGTAATGAGTGATTCATTACTTAAATTTAAGAGGGGACTGGATGCCTTTCTGGAAAAGTATAATGTTACAGGGTATATATACTAAAACATAATAAATGAAAATTGGAGGGAAACTCAATTTAAAATGATGCATGGAGCAATCTCTGCTTTTAATATTCATAAACCAGATATAAGACCTAACAGACTTACAGCCTGCCCTAGATGTCAGCAACCTAGCTCTGATTTATTACATGGCCTATGGTCCTGCGGTTACATAGTCCCGTTTTGGGGCCTAGTTTCTGGATTACCAGCCTTTGGAGTAATGTGACAATGGCGATCTTACATTATTGGGAGAATATGAGTGGCGAGAGTTGCGGAGGGAGGGGTCCCCCATTACTAATACATACTATACTTATCATCGTCTACCCCTCAGTTGTCAGATTTAATAGCTCGACTGCATCATTACATGGCGGTGGAGCAAGGGGACGCACTCACAAATAAGGAGGTAACATAGTAACATAGTAACATAGTTAGTACGGCCGAAAAAAGACATTTGTCCATCCAGTTCAGCCTATATTCCATCATAATAAATCCCCAGATCTACGTCCTTCTACAGAACCTAATAATTGTATGATACAATATTGTTCTGCTCCAGGAAGACATCCAGGCCTCTCTTGAACCCCTCGACTGAGTTCGCCATCACCACCTCCTCAGGCAAGCAATTCCAGATTCTCACTGCCCTAACAGTAAAGAATCCTCTTCTATGTTGGTGGAAAAACCTTCTCTCCTCCAGACGCAAAGAATGCCCCCTTGTGCCCGTCACCTTCCTTGGTATAAACAGATCCTCAGCGAGATATTTGTATTGTCCCCTTATATACTTATACATGGTTATTAGATCGCCCCTCAGTCGTCTTTTTTCTAGACTAAATAATCCTAATTTCGCTAATCTATCTGGGTATTGTAGTTCTCCCATCCCCTTTATTAATTTTGTTGCCCTCCTTTGTACTCTCTCTAGTTCCATTATATCCTTCCTGAGCACCGGTGCCCAAAACTGGACACAGTACTCCATGTGCGGTCTAACTAGGGATTTGTACAGAGGCAGTATAATGCTCTCATCATGTGTATCCAGACCTCTTTTAATGCACCCCATGATCCTGTTTGCCTTGGCAGCTGCTGCCTGGCACTGGCTGCTCCAGGTAAGTTTATCATTAACTAGGATCCCCAAGTCCTTCTCCCTGTCAGATTTACCCAGTGGTTTCCCATTCAGTGTGTAATGGTGATATTGATTCCTTCTTCCCATGTGTATAACCTTACATTTATCATTGTTAAACCTCATCTGCCACCTTTCAGCCCAAGTTTCCAACTTATCCAGATCCATCTGTAGCAGAATACTATCTTCTCTTGTATTAACTGCTTTACATAGTTTTGTATCATCTGCAAATATCGATATTTTACTGTGTAAACCTTCTACCAGATCATTAATGAATATGTTGAAGAGAACAGGTCCCAATACTGACCCCTGCGGTACCCCACTGGTCACAGCGACCCAGTTAGAGACTATACCATTTATAACCACCCTCTGCTTTCTATCACTTAGCCAGTTACTAACCCATTTACACACATTTTCCCCCAGACCAAGCATTCTCATTTTGTGTACCAACCTCTTGTGCGGCACGGTATCAAACGCTTTGGAAAAATCGAGATATACCACGTCCAATGACTCACCGTGGTCCAGCCTATAGCTTACCTCTTCATAAAAACTGATTAGATTGGTTTGACAGGAGCGATTTCTCATAAACCCATAAACCAAAGCCCCAGAAAAAAAAACACATTTTAAGATAGCTGTAACTAATTTAAAATATTTATTGTCACATGCCACCCAGACAAAAAAAAACAAAAAACAGATGGTCATTTTACACAAACAGAAAAAGACAGCTGAACTAATTGCTTCCAGTTGCATTGCTCAAAATATTTATTGACACATGCCACACAGGAAGGTCAATACACATTCCTCACCAAAACAACAACAAGCGGGCAAATTTCTTAAAAAATGGAGACAGTTTCTTGGAAAACGTGCGGGGCCGATGCAAGGCGGAAGATGATAACTCCCTTCTCTTCCACTAGATGGTTCCTCTTGGAAAAATTGAAGAATAATCTGGGTCCACTACAATTACCAGAGGATTGTTCTTTCCATGATTAGCGTTAGATGTTTACTACTTTACTGGATAATGGGAAGGCGGGCTAGACTGCCGGTTGGAATGGGTTAGGCGACTCGGTGAAGGCTCCCCGCTCCTTTTCTTACTCTCCTCCCTCCCTTTCCCCCTTCCCTTCTTCTTTTATTTCTTTGTTTGTTTTTGTATTTTTGACAATTCTCTCCGCTATCCCATATAGACGTTATAATATTGGCTAAGATTACCTTCGTTATCTCCAAAAGAAGATATTCTTAATCGGTAACCTTTACAAGTACAATGTACAATGTCTAAATCCTATGATTGATGCCAATGGATTGTTGTTTCATATGGTTGTAAATGCAAATTTTCAATAAAAATTTATATAAAAAAAAAAAGAAAAGGCCATTCAGAAATTGGGGGAGATTCACAAGGAGCAGACTGCTGCTGTCCACACTGCCAAAAGTACCAATACCGGGTTTACAGTCAACAGTATCACTGGGCTTGATTAGCAGCAAACTCGCCTGACCTTAACCTCATAGAGAATCTATGGAGTATTGTCAAGAGGAAGATGAGAGACACCAGACCCAACAATGCAGATGAGCTGAAGGCTGCTATCAAAGCAACCTGGGCTTCCATAACCCCTCAGCAGTGCCGCAGGCTGATCGCCTCAATGCCACGCCACATTGATGCAGTAATTGATGGAAAAGGACCAAGTATTGAGGGCATTTACTGAACATACATTTCAGTAGGACAACATTTCGGATTTTACAATCATTTTTCAAGCTGGTGATATAAAGTATTCTAATTTACTGAGATAATGACTTTTGGGATTTCATTGGTTGTAAGCCATAATCATCAACATTAACAGAAATAAACACATGAAATAGATTACTCTGTATGTAATGACTCTGTGTGTGATGTAGTTAACTTTTTGATGATATTCTAATTTTGTGAGAAGCACCTGTACATAAATAGAAATTAAAGCAATTTTTTTACAAATAGTGTATATATATATATATAATTACTGCTTTCTCATTGACTTCATACATTGTGCCCACTATGGGGACATAAAAGAGGGGCATTTCACAATTTAAGTAAAGGATGAAACTTTCCAAAGACAAAAAGATTAATGTTAACGATGTCATGATTTTTAATGATTGATTACTTGGGTCATTGATGATTACCTCTTCAATATTTTTCACAGTTGTTAATAGTAAACTCTGCAACTAAGGAGTTAAATGATCTATGGAGAAGAAAAAAGACCCGTGAGGTAATAAACATATCCAGTATTTCCATTCCTATGATGGAGGATTAGTGGTGAGCGAGCGTGCTCTGATGAGGTGTTAACTCAGCATGCTCAAGTGCTAATCCAACATTTCGGCGTGCCATAAAAGTATGCTCGAGACGCCGCAGGGATTTCTGAAATCTCAGCTTTTTCTTTAAAGCAGCGCTTTGTCAAGTCTCTCAGTTTTGCAGCGTATTTCACCCATTCAAGTGAATGATAAAAAACGCCGGTAAAAACAGCAAAACAAATATTCGGTGTGAGGAAAAAAACTGCAGCATTCTGTGATTACAGTCCAAAATCGGACACTGGCAGGAAACAGTCGTACGCCTTATGGAGCATCAGAGGGACAAGCGGTTTTTACAGATACATTCCATTTCTGTAGCAAAGAAGCCTGTAAATAGTCGTGTAAAAGATTAATAGCTGCGGAATAACAGGACGGATTCTACACGGACAGAACACGGAGGACAAGTGAGAAAACCTCGCCCCACTCTCCTGGATTATTGGTACACAAGTGTGAGCAAACCCGAAATATTGCCGGGCAGCAAGTATCTGTGCAGAGCCGATGCTGGAAAATTCTATCACAAGATTCCGTGATGACATCACTGGTGATTGTCGGCCAGGATGACATCACTGGTGATTGTCGGCCACTGTGACATCACTGGTGATTGTCGGCCATTGTGACATCACAGCCCCTATAAATAGAAGCCGCGCAGGGTTCCGGGTGCCATTTTTGGTTCTATAGTGACGGAGAGCATTTGCAATTTCTCACTATGGCTGAATTACATCTGAATGATTTTCAGGTACAAGCGCTATTGGAGGTTCTTATCTTCCATCGCCCTAACATTGCGCTTCTACCACCCGATGGCATCCTCTGCTTCACTCACCGGCTGGTGGTGCAGCTAGTAAAGGATTGCCTGACTAAACACCGACAAGATCAACTGACGTCAGAGTATCTGACAGATTTATGTCACAACATCAAGACTTTACTACAGCAGGTAAGTGGCGGACGCTCCGCACACAACTTCTCTGTACTCAGAGATAATAATGGTGGGACAGAAGCTTCTTCTTTCCTCCCATATAAAACACGACGAGTCCCCAAATCCTGTATGGAGTCAGTGTATCTGCAGAGAGGAGCAGATGACACATACAATGGCCGCCAATCATCTCAGATTGTTCTTTTTTGTTTCTTTTCTTCTTTATAGGCCAAAAAAAAGTCTCAATCTGGAGACTTGGCTTATATTACAGAACTGTCCGAAAAAATCCTGCGTGTACTAGAACTTCCGGACCGCTCGTCGGACCGCCAGGTAAGCAGAGTCGGACTGGAGCACCTTGGGCCCACCATAGAAAATCATTCTTGGGGCCCACTATGTAGCTACAAAGAAATAAATACAAGACCACCAATTGTGGGGTAAAATACTAATATCAGGGTGTAATATAAGGTAGTACACTTCTTAATTATATAGCACTGGTTGGAGTAGCCCCATCATAGAATATAAAGTAGGCCCCTCATAGAATAAAAAGTAGCCCCCTCATAGAATTTAATGTAGCCCCCTCATAGAATATAATGTAGCCCCCTGATAGAATAAAAAGTAGCCCCCTCATAGAATTTAATGTAGCCCCCTCATAGAATATAATGTAGCCCCCTCATAGAATATAATGTAGCCCCCTCATAGAATTTAATGTAGCCCCCTCATAGAATATAATGTAGCCCCCTCATAGAATAAAAAGTAGCCCCCTCATAGAATTTAATGTAGCCCCCTCATAGAATATAATGTAGCCCCCTCATAGAATAAAAAGTAGCCCCCTCATAGAATATAATGCAGCCCCCGTCATAGAATGTAAAGTAGCCCTCTCATAGAATATAATGCAGCCCCCATAGATTATATTGTAGCCCCCCTCATAGAATTTAATGTAGCCCCCTCATAGAAT